>NW_006408636.1:3029428-3042171 GCF_000296735.1 Chrysochloris asiatica | reverse complement strand
CATTTGTCTCAGATATTTTATCTTTTTTCTGGACATGTGCTGATATGGTCATCTGCTTTTGCTTCTTGGACATGTTCAATGTTTATCTGTGGCCCTAATACTTAATTGAGTATGTGTTTTGGTAATTTTTTATGCTTTCTGATTGCTTCCAGGAAGATGTGATCAGGATGTGGTCTTCCCTTTTCACTCTTCTTATTGCTTAACTCAGAGTAACTTTCACAGGTGTTGCCTGTTTCCCTGGTATATGGCAGCTGGTATTGGTTCTTGCCTGGGTTTTGGTGTTTTATAAAGTGTAATAATAGCAGTTTGGCTATTTGGCAGCAGTTGCTGACTCTTCTCATGTAACATAGGGAGACACAGAGTCCTCCAAAAGCAAAAGGGAGGCTATGTAACAGCCAAACAACACCAGTCGGGTAAAAAACAAAAACAAAATAAAAAATGAGAGAAAGAGGAAAAATTTTAAAAAGAAAATAATGCAGCACCAACAAAAACAAGACTGAATACAGCAGTCTCTAATCACAGAAAAGGGAGAGGCGGGAGAGAAGAAAAAGAGGGGGAAAAAAATCTGTAGCTTAATATAAGTATGTCTTTATTGTCCTAATTTCCTGGCTTCAAAGCTGTCTGAGAGATTTTGCCTTTAAACTCTCTTTCAGTTACTTCTGCCCTCCTTTCCTTGTTTTTGTTAAGTGCCGTCTAGTCAATTCCAACCCATAGCGACCCTGTATAAGGTTTCCAAGGAGCAGCTGGTGAGCTTGAACCACCGACCTTGCAATTTAAAAGGCTTTGCAGTCTGGCGCATTAACCCACAGCGCCATACCAGGACTCCTCTCCTACCCGTGATAAAAACAGACCAAAAGGGAGACAGATTAGCACCTCAGCTTGGGCTGAGTATCTGTGCAGGTTCCTGGCAGAAGAAACCACCAGTGGTGAGGGTGGGGGGTGGCCACTTGACTCAGGCTCTGCCTCTATTCACCAGAATGGAGGTAGGCAAACAGTGAGCACACCAATTACCCGATATCAAAGAAAAAAATAAAATCTGAACTACACAAAACTGACAAAGTATATTGTGTACCTTTTTCCCAAGGTTCCCGTGGCATTTTTCCATGGTGTTTCTGCTCCCCTTTTTTCATCTTGCCTCCTGGTCTCGCCCAGGATTTGGGCTCAGGCCTCCGAGCCCGGCCCAGCAGATTCAAAAGTACACAATTTTTTACTCAGCTCCAAACTCCACAAGCTATAAGCCTTCAAACTTTTAAAATATTCCTATCTCTGTGGGTCTGAGTTTTGGACCTCTGTCCTGATTCTTTTTTGCCTAGTATTCTGTGTTATTGCTGATGGCGACCTTCACTACACCTCCACCTTAGCCACCATCAAGCCCCGCCTCTCAGAAGATACTTCTTGAAAGAAAGACCAACAGGAAAAATTCAAAACAATAGAGGCAGACAGACTGTTACTACAAGAACAAACAAGTTGCTTGCCCAGGAACCATCAAGGCAAGTGGTTGGGTCCCCTCAGTGCAAACCCCCTTCCAAGAATAAGACTCAACGGGAATACATGCTCTGATTGGTGACCACGCTCATCACCGATAAAGGGAAGTGACGGAAAAACAGCAAGGAAGCAGCGAGCTAAGCCCTACAATATGGAGAGTGAAGCGTTCATCTGATAAAAGGAGAGGGCATATGCACAAGAACACCCACACTCGTAGATAATACCCACTTGACTTGGCTTCAATGACTGGATGATCAGAGCTCAACCAAAAGAAGAAAGAAGAGGAAAAAAGAGCAATCTGATACAATTTGATGAACTTGACCTACACCTATGGATGCAGTAACTCAAAAGAGGGAACAAATCCTTACAACAAGAATCATTCCCACCCCCTTCACACACAGAGTAGACAGGGATGGGCAACTTGGACATTGGCTACCCAAAATGGAGGGTGGGGAGGCCTACACAGGCATACAAGCTTTCAAGAGGGAACCTAGAGCCAGGGGGCATGGAGGAAGGCAGAATCTCAAGTGAGTAGTATCCAATCTGTCTAGGCGGAGCTGATGAAATGAAATGCAGATGAGTCACTTGTGATACAATAGTGAATAATTGTTATCAGGACTGATTGTGAGGGTTGGAAATGTAAAGGTAGATGTTTTATAGCAAGGAAGGCAGTGATTAACTTTCCAGTCTAGGAGTGGACGTCCCTAGGACCATCAACGGAGAAGAGCTGAGAGCAGGACCCTACCCAGAGAAGCAGTGATGCCTGAGATGGAGGCAGAGATGATGACGTGGAGCGATAGAGCAGTTGGGGACTTTAGATCCAGAGAGGGAGAGTGACTGTGTGCTGAAGACCTGGGCGGAGGGGGAGGTAGTGTAAGGGGCAGGCTTGCAGGGTATACTCTTTGGTTGGTTGATGATGCATGGAGGGGATTGTAACCATGGCAATGAAATGATATACGATAGAATGGATGCAAAACTAATGTTCTCCCATGTAAACTAGCATATAATTCACAATAAAACATTAAAACAAATGGGGGAGTAGTTAATCTTACAGTCCAGAAAGAGGGGACCCTAGGACCATCAAGGGAGAAGAGCACAAGCGAAATGCGGGACCCTATGCAGAGAAGCTGTGACACTAGAGATGGAGGCAGAGATGGGGACATGGAGAGAGGGAGCAGCTGTGGACTCTAGATTCATGTGAAGAGATGGATTGAAGCTAGTGGCCACGAGGAAGACTTACAGAATGTGCCCTTTGGTGGTGTAAATTTTTATATATGTTTGAGTGTTTAAAAAAATAAAGAGCTAAAATGAATAGATAGAAATACTGTTAACTGATGGTACATGGAGAGATTGTAATCATTGTAATGAAAAAATATATATGATTTGTTGAATGTAAAACTGATTATCTGCCCTGTAAACTTTCACTCAATTCACAATAAAAGCTTAAATAAATAAATACATAAGTTATTGCTAAATTCCATTATAATTTTAATGTGCTTTTTTCAATCTATAATTGTGAATCGAGTAAAAATTTATAGAACAGATCATCAGTTTTACATTCAACAAATCATACTCTTCATTTCATCTCAATTATTACAATCTCTTCAATGTAACATCTCTTATTTCAGTTTCACAGGACACAGCCTGTGACTATTTAATGTGTGAATCCCATAATTATACACAGGCCCCCAGTTGAGATCAAGAAGTTTGTAGAGAGCTGTAATACATAGCTTTGCTCCTTCCAGATACAATATTTCAAATAAATATGTTGTTCTTAAATGTCATTGAGTCGGTTCTGACTCATAGTGACACTGTAAAGGGTTTCTGAGTTGTACTGGTGTGGTGCTATAAGATAAACACTGGTCCACAAAGTTCATTTGAATCACAACGTCAGTTGTTCAAAATCACCAGTAGTTCCTCAGAAACCCTATACAGGGAAGCTCTGACTCAGAACTGAGTTGACAATATTTAACAACATTAACATAATATGTTTGAAGTATTGTGTCTGGAAGGAACAAGGTTATGTATTCTGGCTCTCTACAGCCTTGCTGACCCTAACTGGGGCCTGTGTACAATTATGGGCTTCACACATTAGTCACAGGCTGAGTTCTGTGAAAGCAGTCAGAACTGAAGGGACTATTTGGCTTAGAGAAGAGATGATTCAGGGGAACTTGAACTCTGAAATCAGATTCCTGAGAGACTGTCACAATACACAAGCTGGTTTCCCTAGGGAACATAGCTAGGGCACTTGATGGAAGTCATAGGAAGTCCAATTTCAGATCAAGCTTCAAAAGCCAGTTATGCTGAAATAAAACATTGCCACTGGAGGAAGAGAGCTTCCCATCATTGGAAGTGTGCAAGCAGAATTTACATAATCACTATTCAGTATGCTGTCCAGAGAACTAAAGCATTTGGTGAGGGTTGGAACTTGCAGCCCAGAGTCTTCATGACTCTGTGATTATAACCTAAACTCTTCATGCTATGGATGAGGAAAAGAAGGCCCACAGAGAGGCAGAGACACATTAATGGTCATACAAACAGTTTGTCATACTCAGAGGACTTGAACCCAAATTCCTTACACTCCAACTTGGATCCTTCCATTCCTGAGACTATTTAAGCCAGAATAAACCTCCTTGATGTATCCAGAAGCTCCCCTTCCCACCCCACATCCTGGGTGGCCTGACACCAGGGTTCTTCTTTCCCAGCCCCAGCCCTGAGCTTAGCTGATGGGTGAATTCCATTGGACTGGCTCTGGATCAGGATCCACAGATGGACGCTCTCAGGTCTGCTGCCTGTAGAAAAACTGCATTTGACTTGGAGCCAAATGTGGAACAAAGGAAAGTAGCGGAATAGAGATTCCAGGCCTGAATGGGGGGAGGGGGATGCAGAGCCTACTTCCAGGGCAGGGGCCTGTAGACCTCACAAATCCTTCAGTGGCTGGTACATGTGTATCATTGTTAAGTGTTGTTAAGTAGGTTCTGACTCATAGCAAGTACATAGTAGGTGTTAAATTGATTTTTGGTGATTGACTGACTGAGTGATGAATGAGTCTCTGCACAAGTCATGGCATTAGAAGCGCCAGTGAGCTAAGCTAGGAGTTCATACATTGAGTGGAAATTCCAAAGTTGTGGGTCTTTGGAAGTCTTCCTCACTAATTTCAAGCTGTCCTAGATGTCATCTTGCACATCCACTCACCCAGGCCTTTCTTCTCTGAGCAGAAACCTATAATCAAGATTTTTCTCTCGGCCCTCATCCTGCCAAATGCAGAGGACTTCTGCCCTACTCCTCAGGGCATGGCATGGTGACTTGTTAAATTGTTATGTGACTTCTGCTGAAGAGGCTCTTATTGTTGTTATTTAAAGTGCTATAAAACATAAATAAATAAAGTCCATCTATGTATCCAACCCTTCACATCCCACAAATTGTAAAACAAGTTGTGGGGTTTGGAGAGTAGAAAAGTCTTGCTCAAGTTCACCCAGTGACAGGACTATAATATTAACTTTCAGTCTCGAAATCCACAGATATTTTCACACTATCCTTTTAGTATATTCTGGATGACAAGCTACTGTTTGTTGTCTCATGGATCATCTACATTTTTTAGAAATAGGAAGCTAAGCCAAGCGATACTCAATGACTTGTCAGCTACCTCTTCTTAACAGCCAATAATGTAACATGTTTTAATTGGGCAAGGGGAAGTAACAGAGATGATGACTTAATTTATAAAAGTGACCTTGTTGTAGATTATCTTGCATCCCCCAAAATACGTGTCATTTTCCATTTTTGTAACCTGATGCAGTTATCCTATGTGTTGTAAATCCCAACCTCTATAATGTTAATGAGGCTAAATTAGAGATTGTTGTTGTTGTTAAGTGCCATTGAGTCTATTCCTACTCATAGTGACCCAGTATTGGGTTTCCAAGGAATGGCTGGTGAGTTTGAACCACCTTACAATCCTGTGCTTTAAGCCCCAGCACTACACCAGGACTCCAGAATTAGAGATAGTTATGTTAATAATGCAGGATACAATTTGCAGGATTAGGTTTTATCTTCAATCATTTTATTTTGATATATAAAAGAGATTTAATGAGTGAATAGAAGCCCTGGTACTGCATAGGATAAGCACTGGACTGCTCATCACAAGGTTGGCAGTTTAAACCCACTAACTGCTCCATGGGAGAAAGATGAGGCTTTCTGATTCTATAAAGACTAACAGCCTCAGAAATCCTATATAGGGTCACTTTGAGTCATAACTGACTTGGTGACAGTGGATGGTAGAGATCTGAGGGACTTAAGTAACATCAAGAAAGAAAATTTTGGAGTGAAGCATATTCTTTGGACATGGGATCCTTGTACTGAGGACTTTCTAGATCCAGAGGAAGATTGATGCCAAGACAAATGGTAACCTCCAAGGAATACCAGGGATCATAGAAGTTGAAAAGAGGCAAAGACTTTTGCCCAGAACCAACAGAGAGTGACAGCCTTCCCCTATGACTGACACATGAATTAGGACTTCTAGGAGTCCTGGTGTGGTGCTGTGGGTTAATACACTGAACTGCAAAGTCAGTTTGAACTGCAAAGTTGGTGGTTCAAGCTCACCAGCCACTCCATGGAAACCCTATACAGTGTCGCTGTAGGTTGGAACTTACTTGACAGCACTTAACAACAGCCTCTTAAATTGTAAGATAATAAATTTCTGTTTGTTAAATCCACTTACTTTTGGCATTTCTGTTATAACAGCACTAGATAATTGAGACAGAATTCAGTACTAGTTGTGGGATGTCTAAAATGTGGAAGCAGTTTTGGAGATGGGTAGAGGCAGGAAGTGTTTTAAGATGCTTAACAACCTAGATTGCCTCAAAGAGACTACTGATGGAAATATGGATGTCAAAGACAATTCTGGTGAAAACTCAGAAAGAAATGAGAATAGTTGTAACATAGAAGACAGTGCAGGTGGTGAGAAGCAGGGATAGAAAAATGGTGGCAGCAGAACCAGGAGACCAGCATGAGATATTATGGGAGCTGATCCATGGAAGGAGAGAGCTGAATACCTTCAGGCAGTAAATTTACTGATGGCATGGAGTGCCTCCGGGCATTTGTCAACAGAGCTAGGCTTACCAACCCATGAAGTGAGAGAGTTGAGTTCCTTTGGGCCTAGGCTTAATGAGGTATTTATTGGCAGACCTAAACAGCTTTGTAACATTTGTATGAGCAGGGCAGAGGCCCCACCAGTCCAAGAGGTCTTAGGGGCTGAGGAGAAAAGGGACCAAGAGCTCAAGAAACCAGAAAGCACAAAGAGAGAACCTAGAGCCAGGGGGCATGGAGGAAGGCAGAATCTCAAGTGAGTAGTATCCAATCTGTGTAGGCAGAGCTGATGAAATGAAATGCAGATGAGTCACTTGTGATACAATAGTGAATAATTGTTATCAGGAGTGATTGTGAGGGTTGGAAATGTAAAGGTAGATGTTTTATAGCAAGGAATGGAGTGATTAACTTTCCAGTCTAGGAGCGGAGATCCCTAGGACCATCAATGGAGAAGAGCAGAAAGCAGGACCCTACCCAGATAAACAGTGATGCCTGAGATGGAGGCAGAGACAATGATGTAGAGTGATGGAGCAGCTGGGGACTTTAGATCCAGAGAGGGAGAGCTACTGTGTGCTAAAGACCTGGGGGGAGGGGGAGTGGGGGAGACATGCTTGCAGGGTATATACCCTTTGGTAGGTTGATGATGCATGGAGGGGATTGTAACCATGTCAATGAAATGATATACGATAGAATGAATGTAAAACTAATGTTCTCCCATGTAAACTAGCATATAATTCACAATAAAACATTTAAAAAAAAAAAAAAGAAAGAAAGAAAGAAACCAGAAAGCAGAAAATGAAGAGACAAGGAGCATGAGAATCAGAGCTACCTCTGTCTCAAAAAATAGGGACACAACATCTAAGGCCTCAAGGGTGAGTCTAGGAACACCTGGAGACCATAGATGTTAAAAGGAAATAAGGATCTTCCCGCAAAGCCAACAGAGACAGAAAGCTTTCCCCTAGAGCTGGTACCCTGAATTGGAACTTCTAGCCTCCTAAACTCTGAGAGAATAAAATTTTGTTTATTAAATCCATTAACTTGTGGTATTTCGGTTATAGCAGCATTAGATAACTAAGATAGACCCCTAATTGTGGACTTTCAGGTCCATGAAGGGGATATGTGGAACAGATAATTAATGCACACATTCTGTGAATGGGCTAAGAATCACCTGAGAAATTAAGAAATATATGTGTGTATGTATGTGTCTATGTGCATGAATGTGCATATGTGCACATGGTCACATGTGAATTGTGTGTGCACTGTATTCTAAATCGTTATAATTCCTGGTGTGGTGCTATAGGATAAGCACTGGACTGTTAACCACAAGGTTTGTGGTTTAAACACACCAGCCACTCTTTGGAAACCCTATATAAGTTCACTATGAGTTGGAACCAACTCAAAGGCACTTAACAACAACAACAACAACAATATAGCTATTATGTCAGCCCCAAAATCTTTATTTTTAAAAAGCATCTCAGGAGAATTTGACATGTAGATTGATTAAAAAGCAACTAGTTTAGAGTAACCGGGGTCTTACAATTTAAAAGCAGGGCTAACCCTTGTAGGAGGCCTCTTTATATGATACCTGTTTGCAAGGGTTCAAACTCCACTCCTAGAGTTTGGGACAAAGTATGGACATAGATATTGAGCAACTAACAATTTTCTCTTTTTGATCAGAACCACAATTTTTTTCTCCAATTTCTAAGTAGTCAGGCACATAGGAGGCTGGGCTTAGTTGCTGAATACTAGTTAGTCTAAACCAGTGGTTCTCATCCCTGGTTGCACATTTGACTATCTTGGAAAGCTTTTTAAAAATACTGATAATATGGCCCTGTATCCAGAGATTAAATTGGTCTTAGAATACATTCTGGGCATTGGTAATTTTAAGATCACCTCAAGTAATGCTAGGGTGGAAAACCCTGGTCTAAACTAATCATGATAAATCCAGCTCCTTGCCATGTGATTGTGTTCAGGTTGGGCACATGACCCAATTCTGGCCAATGAGAAACATGGATAGAAAACTGCTAAGCGATTCTGGAGAAAGTTACCTTACACTTACAAAGGAACATAAGGCAAGATTATTCCATCTTCCAGTCTCTAGATTTTATTGAGTTAGAGTTTGATACTTGGAGCTGCTGCATTTTATGACCATAAGGTGACAGGTCTGTGGACAAAGGTCAACAGCTCAAGATGGTGGAACAAAAAGATGGAAAGATCCTGAGTGTTTGATGATGAATAAACTAACCATTGAAACAAATTTATTTAGGACTTCTGTGGGAAAATAAATGTGCTTACCATACCAGTGGTCAATAAGTGAATCCTGACTCATGTTAAACCCATGGATATTAGAGTAGGATTGTCAATAGTGATTTTTTCAGAAGCAGGTCATTAGGCCTTTCTTTCAAGGTGCCTGTTATTAGGTGCCATCAAGTCAGTTCTGACTCATAGTGACCCAATGCACAACAGAACAAAGCACTACACCACCCTCACAATCAATAGTATGGTTGAGCCCATTTCTGCTGCTACTGTGCCAGTCCACCTTGTTGGGGCCTTCCTCGTTTTTGCTCACTCTCCATTTCACTAATCATGATGTCCCTCTTAATAATATGTCTGATGTATGATAAACAAAATATCACCACCCTGGCTTATAAGGAAATTTCTGGCTGTGCGTATTCCACCACACATTCATTTGTTCTTCTGATAGCCCATGGTGCTTTTAATATTTTTCTCCAACAATATAACTCAAATGAATCAATTCTCTATGGTCTTCCTTATTCGTTGTCCAACTTTCACATGCATATGTGGCTTTTGAAAAAACCATGGCTTGGGTCAGTCGCACTTTAGTTCTCAAACCAATATTTTTGCTATTGAACACTTCAAAGAGGTCTGTGTCACATATTTGCCTAATGCAATACATCATTTGATGTCTTGACTGCTGCTTCCATGAGTGCTAATAATGGATTCAAGCAAAATGAAGTCTTTGAAAACTTCAATCTTTTCTCCATCTATCATGATGTTATATATTGGTCCAGTGGTGAGGATTTTTGTTTTCTTAACATTGAGTTGCAACCCACACTGAAGGGTGTGGTCTTTGATCTTCATCAGTATTCTAAGTTCTCTTTGCTTTCAGCAAGAAAAGTTTTATCATCTGTATATCATAGGTTGTTAATGAGTCTTCTTCTAATCCTGACACCATGTTTGTCTTCATATAATCCAACTTCTCAGATTATTTGCTCAGCATACAGATTGAACAAGTATGGTGAAAGGACACAACCATTGTGCACACCTTTCATGATTTTAAACCATTCATTGTCCCCTTGTTCTGTTTGAATGACTGCCTCTTGGTCTATGTTCCAGTTCCTCATGAGCAGTTTAAGAGTTCTGCAATAGGCATTATCTGCAATTTTGTCCATAGCTTGTCAGGCTCCACACAGTTCACAGTCCAAAAGCTTTTTTTTTTTTTTTTCTCTTCCTCACCTTTTTATTATAAAGTGAGTGAAGGTTTACAGAGCAGATCATCAGTTTTATTCAGTTAATCATATGCTTTGCTTCATTGCAATCCCCTCCATGTACCAAGAGTTAACAGCATTTACCTTTATTCATTTAATGATTGCATTCATTCCTGTGTCTCCTACTACCTTCATCTTTCCAATGCTGACCTTCCTTTTGTTGCACGTTGCCTGCCTTTTTATCCATGTTAACATGTTAACATCTTCTAACCCACGAATAATTTTGTCTCCCCCTTCCTCTCCATAACCATTATAGATTGTTTTTTTTTCTTAACTTTTTACAATATTGTAAACATTGTAACATCAATATAGCATTTGTCCTTTTGTGGTTGACTAATTTCAGGTAGCATAATGTCCTCCAGGGTCATCCATGTTGTGAAATGTTTCAAAGATTCATCAAATACTCTTTTATGTTTTATAGCATTCCATTCTGTGCATCTAAAAAAGTTTATTTAAACTTTCTTCTATTGATGGAAATTTAGGTTATCTCCATCTTTTTGATGTATATCTTGTACACAACATATTGAAGGATCCTGTTTTCTTATTCATTCTGCTATCTGTGTCTCTTGACTGTGCATTTAATCAATTTACATTCAGTAGATTTATCAATTTACGTTCAGTATCATTCTTGTTAGGTATGAATTTATTGCTGTCATTTTACTGTGTGTGCATTTCTGTGGTCCTCGTGGTTTCTTTGTTCCACATAATTTTCTGCACTGAGTTCATTATGTTTGTGGGTTTTCTTTTAATGTTCATTTCTGCTATATGAATGTTTATGGATTATTTCACATCTTCCTCTTTTTTTAATTTTGATGTACTTGTGTATTCATTTTTTTGAGGTTACCCTGTAAATATTTTTCCCTGTTTAAAATCATCTGTTTTATCTTGAAATAGACTTGATTTCCTCACCATTCAGAAGTTATGTATTTACTGTTATCTCTTTTTGTTTTGTAGTTGACTTCATTATAAATTGATATCTCTGGCTCTCTATTTTCATCTTGTAGGGTTGTTTCACTTTAAATACTTCTGTATCTAGTTTGAGTACTGGGTAGTGGTGTCATGTATGGTAATCTCAGGCTGTTGTATGCTATTTTTGGCTCTCGGTCAAAAGAAAACCCTTTAGTATTTTTTGTAAAGTTAGCTTGGTCATTACAAATGCTTTTATTTCTGCTTATCAGGAAACATTCTAATTTATCCATTGCATTAGTGTGACAGCTTTGCTGGCTATATGATTCTTGGTTAGCATTTTTTTTTTTTTTTCTTTCAGAGTTCTCATTGCCTTCTTGCCTGCATGGTTTCTGCTGAGAAATCAGAGCTTAGTCTTATTGGTTCAACTTAATAGGAAATAAAAAAATAAATAAAAACAGGCAGGACCAGAAAAAAAGAATATAATAACTAAAAAGAAAAAAAGGGACAGGAAAATGTAACTACACAAGAGAAAATAAAAAGAAAAAAATAAATATCCCTTAGAAAAAACCAAGGAGAGGGAAGATGAAAATATAAAGAGTAGAAAAGATCAAAAGAGGGTGAGGCAAAATAAAAGGTAGAAGAAAAGAAGGAAAAACAAAAGTGGAGATAGGATAAAATTCAAGGAAATGAAAAAAGAAGAACAAAGAATAAACAAACAAAAATAATGAAACAACAATAACAACAACAACAACAAAAATAGTGCAGCTATTGGACCCAGAGAGGAGAAAAGGTTGTGAGACTCCTGCAAGCTGGGGAGTTACCTGGGTATGTGTGGGAGAGATGTGACAGCAGAGTTTCTGGCTCTAGATGGAGTTCCTATTGACTTCGGTGTTATCTATGTTCAGGGGAATCAATACGGAAGTAGTTCATGGAGACTCTTGATGGAGCTGGTTTCAGTGTCTGTTAGGACCACAGGGTAACCAGGGGGCAAGGTGATTAGTAAAATGCTGGTATGGTGGCTCTGCAGGTACTGTAGGTCTTAAGCTGAATCTGGGCAACAAAGTAGTACAGCCAGCCCCCAACTCACACTGGTGTGCCTCCCATCCATGGAGCTCTGAACTTAAGGAGAGCAGGGGTATACCAGTGGTAGATGAGGGTAGGAACTGATCACACTTCTGGTTACTAGGGGTATGGGGCAAAAGGAATTGCACCTTTCCATTGCTTTTGTGACTGCTCTGTCAGGCAACCTGACAGAGGTACTTACAAATGTTCAAGATGGTCACAATGCATCTGACCAGGCATTAACTTTTGCCATTCCAGCTCAGTTTCTCCTCCAAGCAAGCACTCAGTCTACTTCTCTAGCCTTTCTTCTAAAGTTTAGGGTCATAGATTTTTTCATCTGTGCCTGTTTATTTGGTCTCTCAAATGTTAGGTGTAGAGGATCCATGTGTCTGCCTAGTCTGCCATCTTGCTGGAATCCTCAAGACAAGTCAATTTTGTATGTTTGGTTCCCCCCCCCCCCTTAAATAACATAAAAATTAACATGATTTGGGGGGAGAACAAACAAGATGGTGGATCGGGTGTACGTATAGCAGAGAGCTCCAACAACAACAACAAAGAATACCAGACGAAGCAGGCTCAGGGGATGGTCCCAGAACTCTGAACCACATATGAAGGAATACTTAGAAGGTTGGAAGGCTCACAGCTGGGGGAATTTGTGGCAGAAGCAAAAAATCTATTGCTTTCTAGTCCGGGAAG
>NW_006408636.1:3023468-3026752 GCF_000296735.1 Chrysochloris asiatica | reverse complement strand
AGAGAAATGTTTTTAACTGATGGTATATGGAGGGGATTATAAGCAATGTAATGAAACAAGTTATATGAATTGTTGAATGTGAAACTCATGATGTGCCCTGTAAACTTTCACTCAATCCACAATAAAAACCTTAAATTAAAAAAAAAAAATTAACATGATTTGATTTCTGCCTGTTCCAATGTCTGGATACTGGGAGTTTAAAATCATCAAATTTAAAATTTTCTTTAAACATTTAGGTAGAAGGGGAGGTGGGGCTTGATGGCAGATATGGTAGAGGTGCAGTGAAGATCTCATTCAGCAATACCACAGAATACCAGGTGAAGCGAGTTCATGGCAGAGCTCCAAAACTCTGAACCACATATCTAGGAATATTTTAAAAGTTTGAAGGCTTATATCTAGTGGAACTTGTAGCAGAAGTAAGAAATCTTGTACTTTAGAATCTACCAGGCTGAGCGGGCCTGAGCAGACAACTTGGGTGAGAACAAACAGCAAGACCAAGCAGAGGAACAAGCAGACCTACCACAGAATAATGCTGCTGGAACCTCAGAGCAAAGGTAGACAATACACTTTGTTGGTTTTGCTTTGTTCCGATTTTTTTTTGGGGGGGAGGGGTGGGTATCTGTTCATTGGTCCCTCACAGTTTGTGCACCTCCATTCTGGTGATTAGATGGGTTGCCTGACCAAGTGGACATCCCTCCACCCCCACACTTGTGGGTTCTTCTGCCATGCATGCACATAGATAATTTCATCATTTAAAGGGGTAGGCAGCTCAAAACAGCCACAGCAAGCCCTGAACTGGGGTGTGGAGAGGGAGAGAGTTTAAAAACAAAACAGGCTGAAAATTAAACTCTGAGGTACAGCATAACAACCAACAGTGGCATCCTGAAATTTATCAGGTGGTCTGGAAGGAAAGAAGCTGAAAGAGGAAATTAAAGTCATACTAATATTAGGCTACAAATTTGTTTTCTTCTTCTCTCTATGCTCTCCCTTTTCTGTGATTACAGACAACAATATTCAATCTAGTTTTTTGTTTTGTTTTGTTTTTGGCATTGTTTTTTCCTATATTTTGGCTGTTGTTGTTTTGTTGTTTTTTTATTCCCCATTTAACTTTTGGGGGACTCTTTCTCCCCTATATTACACAACAAGAGACAGAAATTGCTGCCTTATAGTCAGCTATAATCACACTCTATAAAACATCACAATCCAGACAAGAACCAATACCAGTGCCATACAACAGGGAGGCAGACAACACCTGCGAAAGTTACTCTGAGTTACGCAATAAGAAGAATGAAAAGGGAAGCCAACCTACGGATCAGATCTACCTGGAGGCAACCAGAAAGCATAAAAAAATACCAAAACACATACTCAAGTATTAAGGCCACAGCTAACCACTGACATGTCTAAGAAGCAAAAACAGATGACCATATCATCTCAGGTACAGAAACAAGATAAAATGTCTGAGACAAATGACCTAGAGGTAGACCTGGACTCCATTCCGGAAGGATGGCAGGCCTTAGAAATGCCTGACAAGGAATTCAGAAAAATGATTATAAAATTTTCAAAACACTTTACAATGGAGCTGAGAAAAATAAGAAAGAATTCAGGAAATTGCTACAGGAACAATCAAATAAGATAGATACAGCATTGGAAACAATTCAAAACCTGCAGAAACAGGTCCAAACAATCAATAATAGAATATCAGAAATAGACAATACACTTAAAGGGCAAAGGAGTAGAATAGAAGAGATGGAAGGCAGAACCAGTGAGCTGGAAGACAAATCTCTCAATACCACTAAGATAGAAGAGCAAGCAGAAAAAAGATCTGAAGAAGGCCTAAGATTCATGTTGTACAACACGAAGAGGAATAGCTTTAGAATTATTGACATTCCAGAACAGGAAGATTCACACAGGTCCACAGAGGAAATAGTTGAAATGCTGCTGGAAAAAAAAAAAAAATCTCTAACATCCTGAAAAGTGAAAAGATAAACATTCAAGGAGCTCAATGAACCCCAGGAAGGCTAGATCCCAAAAGAAAATCACTGAGACATATCATAATCAAGCTCTTTAAATAAAAGATAAGGAGACACTCCTGAAAGCATCTAGGGAAAACAGAAGCATTACATACAAAGGCAATCAAGTCAGATTATGCTTGGATCTCTCAATAGAAACCATGCAGGCAAGAAGACAATGGGACCATATATAAAACCCTGAAAGAAAAAAAAAATCTGCCAAGCAAGAATCCTTTACCCAACAAAGCTATCAATCAAATATGACAGAGTAACCAAAACATTCCAGGATAAAAAGAAGCTAAGGGATTTTGCCAAAGCCAACCCTGTGTTACAAAACATCCTAAAGGGAGTTATGTGGACTGAGAACAAACAAGAAGAGACAACAACCAGAGACTGATGTACATGGCATCACCTCCCAGAACTAAATCATCAGATGGAAGAGTCGAGAACAGAAAAAAACTATAAGAACAAACTCAGAGAATCTGGGAGGTCAGACTATGATCAAAACAGTTACAATGTGAAAGAAGGTAAACACATAGGAACAGATCCAGATGGTGAGAAGGTCAGTTAGATTGTAGGATAAAATAGACTGCATTAACTGAAGGGGGAAAGTTAATAGAATATAAGGTAACCTCAAAATACATTAACACTTCACAACATACAAAGATATTGAAAATCCAAGAAGAATATGGAAACATAAAAACTATGAGGAAACTCACAATAAAGAACACAAAAAGCATGAATTCAGCCCAGGAAGACACACAGAAAAAAGAAAGCAGCAACACCACCAAAAAAAAACAAACAAAAAAAACCATAATGGCAGCAATTAATACATACCTATCCGTGTGGGGCTCTGAGTTAATGTACCAGACTGCAAAGCCATTTGAACATCAAGGATGATGGTTCAAGATCACCAGCCGCTCCTCAGAAACCCTATGCAGGGTCGCTATGGCTTGGAACTGACTTGATGGCACTTAATAACAACAACAACATTGATGATTACTCTGAATGTAAATGGATTAAATGCACCAATTAAGAGACGGAGAGTGGCAGAATTGATAAGAAACCAAGATCCTTCAATATGGAGTCTGCAAGAGACACATCTTATACACAGAGACAAAAAACAGATTAAAAGTCAAAGGATGGTAAAAAAATATATACCAAGCTAAATGAAATAAAAAACGAACAGGAGTGGCAATACTAATCTCTGATAAAATAAACTTTAAGGCAAAAACCAGCATAATAGATAAAAATGGACATCATCTCATGATTAAA
>NW_006408636.1:3022070-3023368 GCF_000296735.1 Chrysochloris asiatica | reverse complement strand
CTCATGATTAAAGGGACAATTGAACAAGATGACATAACCATAATAAATATCTATGCTACCAATGAACGAGCTCCAAAATATATAAAGAAAACTCTTAGAGATTTGAAGAAAGAAATAGACAAATCTACAATAATAGTGGGTGATTTTAATACACTGCTTTCAAAAATGGATAGAACAACCAGAAAGAAACTTGACAAAGATACAGAGGATCAAAACAACACAACTGAACCTCATAGATATATACACGGGCATTTGACCCAAAAACAGCACAATACACATTCTTTTCCAGTGCACATGGAACAGTCTCGAGAATACACCATGTGTTAGGCCACAAAACAAGTCTCCATAAATTTACAAATATGAAAATACTAAAAACCATCTTCTCATACGAAAATGTTATCAAATGAGAAATCAACAATAGGAAGACCAAGACAAAAAGTCAAATACATAAAAACTGAATAACACCCTGCTGTAAAATGACTGGGTAGTAGAAGAAATAAATAATACATGAACTCACAAAGTCCCAAGAAACAAACAAGAATGAAAACACAACACACCAAAATATTTAGGAAACAGGGAAAGGAGTGTTGAGAGGACAATTTATGTAATAAATACATACATCCAAAAAGAAGAAAGAACCAAAATTGACACATTAACACAGCATCTACAACAATTAGAAACTGACCAACAGTGGGAACCTACAGTCACCAAAAGTAAAGAAATAATAATGATTCTAGCAGAAATAAATGAGATAGAAAAAGAAAAACTATAGAAAGAATCAACAGAGCAAGAAGTTGGTTCTTTGAAAGGATTAACAAAATTGACAGACCATTGGCAAACCTAACAAAAGAAAAGAGGCAGAAGACACAAATAGAACGCATTAGAAACCACACAGGTGATGTCACAACGGAACCAAAGGAAATCAAAAGGATAATAACAGAATACTATGAAAAGTTGTACTCTAACAAATTTTAAAACTTAGAAGAGATAGATACATTTTTAGAAAAACACTACCTACCTAAACTTACACACAGTTAAGTAGAAAACCTGAACAGACCCATAACAAAAAAAAGAAACTGATCAGATCATAAAAAACCTCCCAGCAAAAAACAGACTAAATGCTTTAGAGAAAGGAAGACCACTTAAGGGAAATAAGACCCAATATATCCAGACTACACTCCCAGCTAAGGTTACTCAAGGTATAAGTAGATTTGTGTTATCTTTCAGTAACCCAGAATTTAATTGGAACTTAATCCAACAGCATTTTAGGAGGTTGTGGAACAATATACTCTTGTCTG
>NW_006408636.1:3019117-3021364 GCF_000296735.1 Chrysochloris asiatica | reverse complement strand
TGGTGGGGATAATAATCAATGTAATGAAACAAGCTATATGAATGGTTGAATGTGAAGCTGATGATGTGCCCTGTAAACTTTCACTCAATGCAAAATAAAAACATTTAATTTAAAAACAAAAAAAAACAAAAAAACCTCCCAGCAAAAAGAAGTCCATGCCCAGATGGCTTCACTGGTGAGTTCTACCAAACATTCAGTGAAGAACTGTCACCAATTCTACTCAAATTATTCCAGAATATAAAAGAGGATGGAAAACTTTGTAACACATTTTATGAAGTAAGCATAACCCTCATACCAAAACCGAGGAAGAATGTCACTAAGAAAGAAAATTATATACCAATATCCTTCATGAACATAGATGCAAAAATTCTCAACAAACTCCTAGCCAATAGAATCCAGCAACACATCAAAAAGATAATACATCATGATCAAGTGGGATTCGTATCAGGCATGCAAGGATGGTTCAACATTAGAAAAACAATCAATGTAATCCACAACATAAATAAAAACTGAAAGAACCACATGATCATATTGATTGATGCAGAAAAGGCATTTGACAAAATCCAACATCCATTCCTGATAAAAACCCTCAACAAAGTAGGAATTGAAGGGAAATTCCTCAACATAATTAAGAGCATAATGTACAAAACCACCAGCCTCCATTACTCTCAATGAACAGGAACCAGACAAAGATGCCCTTTGTCACAACTCCTATTCAATATTGTGCTAGATGTCTTAGCAAGAGCTATACAACAAGACAGAGATATTAAAGGCATACAAATTGGAAAAGAGGAAGTAAAACTCTATTTGCAGACAATATGATCTGATACATAGAAAACCCCAAACTCTGTTAAAAAGCTACTAGACCTCTTTGGAAGATTAAGCAAAGTGTCAGAATATAAGATCAACAAGCAAAAATCAGTTGGATTTCTCTACACCAATAACAACAGTGCTGAAATGGACATTAGGAAAGCAATACCATTTACAATAGCCACACAATGTATGAAATATCTAGGAATAAACGTAACCAGAGAAACAAAAGACCTATACAAAGAAAACTACAAAACACGAGTACAAGAAACCAAAAGAGACCCACAAAAATGGAAGAATGTACCATGCTCCTGGATAGGAAGACAGTGTGAAAATGTCAATACTGCCCAAAACAATTTACACATATAATATAATCCCAATCCAGATTCCAATGACATTCTTCAAAGAGATGGAAAAAACAATTACAAAATTTATATGGAAAGGAAAGAGACCCAGGATAAGCAAAGCACTGCTTAAGAAGAATAAAGTAAACCTTTCACTCCCCAACATCAAAAATTATTACATGGCTAGCATTGTCAAAACAGCGTGGTACTGGTACAATGAAAGATACATTGATCAATGGAACAGAATCAAGAATCCAGAAATTAACCGATCCACATACAGCCAACTGATTTTCGAAAAAATGCCTAAATATATCTCATGGGGAGGTGATAGTCTCTTCACCAGATGGTGCTGGCAAACTAAAAAGCGATATGCAAAAGATTGAAACAAGACCTTTACCTCAAGCCATATATAAAACCAACTCAGCATGGATTAAAGACCTAAATGTGAATCCCAGAATTTTGACGGCAATCAGTGAAAAAATAGGGACAAATGTGAGGGCTATAATACAGCGACTACACAGACTATCAAACATTTTGAAAACTGCACAAACGAAAGTAGACAAAAAAGATGATTGGGACATACTAAAAATTAAAAACTTATGTGCATCAAAAATCTTCATCAGGAAGAAATGTTCACGATCACTAGCCATAAGAGAGATGCAAATCAAAACAACATTGAGACATTATCTCACACGAATAACAACAGCAAAGATCAAACATGTAGAGTACAATAAATGCTGGTGGGCATGTGGAGAGACTGGGACACTCCTGCATTGCTGGTGGGACATGTAGAGGACAATAAATGCTGGTGGGCATGTGGAGAGACTGGGACACTCCTGCATTGCTGGTGGGACTGCAAAATGGTCCAACCTCTCTTGAAAGCAATGTGCCGCTTCCTCAGAAGGTTGCGAATAGAAATACCTTATGATCCAGCAATTCCTCTACTTGGTGTTTACCACAAGAAATACAAGCCACAACATGAGAAGATATATGCAAACCAATGTTCATAGTAGCACTATTTACAATAGCAAAGAGATGGAGGCAGCCAAAGTGCCCATCAACTGAAGAATGGATAAACAAACTGTGGTACATA
>NW_006408636.1:2993407-2994493 GCF_000296735.1 Chrysochloris asiatica | reverse complement strand
TGCTGGTCTACTTCTATTTGTTGAAGGTGCTGTGTTAACGTGTTGATTTTGTGTCTTTTCTATTTGTGGATGTGTGCATTTATCACAATAAATTGACCTCACAGGACTGCTTTCACCGTGTCCCAAAGATTTTGGTATGTTGTGTTTTCATTCTCGCTTGTTTCTAGGAACTTCGTGATTTCACGTTTAATTTCTTCTTTTACCCAGTCGCTTTGCAGTAAGGTGTTGTTCAGTTTCCATGTATTCGACTTTATTGCTTTGGCCTTCTAGTTGTTGATTTCTAGTTTTATAGTGTTGTGGTCTGAGAAGATGCTCTGTACTATTTTGATGCTTGTGAATTTATGGAGGCTTGTTTTGTGGCCTAACACATGGTCAATTCTGGAAAATGTTCCATGCACACTGGAGAAGAATGTGTATTGTGCCGTTGTTGGATAAAATGCTCTGTATATATCTATGAGGTCAAGCTGGTTGATTGTGTTGTTAAGTTCATCTGTGGCATTGTCAAGTTTCTTTCTGGTTGTTCTATCCCTTTTTGAGAGTGGTATGTTGAAATCTCCTACTATAATTGTGGCTTTATCTCTTCTTTCTTCAATTCCATTAAGGTTTGCTTCATGTATCTTTGTGCTCTTTCGTTGGGAGCGTATATATTTATTATGGTTATGTCGTCTTGCTCAATTGACCCTTTGAGCATGAAATAGTGTCCTTCTTTGTCTCTTATGCTTGTTTTTACCTTAAAGTCTACTTTGTCGGAGATTAGTATGGCCACTCCTGCTTGTTTATTTCTGGAATTGGCTTGCTAAATTTTTTCCATCCTTTGACTCTCAGTCTGTTTTTGTCTTTGTGTGCAAGGTGTGTCTCTTGAAAGCAGTATATTGATGGATCTTGTTTTTTTAGCCATTCTGCCACTCTTTGTCTCTTCACTGGTGCATTCAATCTATTGACATTCAATGTAATTACCGGTAAGTATGTGTTGATTACTGTCATGTTACTTTCTTGATGGTGTTGTTTGTTCTTTGGTTCTGCTTTCCTTCTTGTATTGGGTTTGTGTTTTTTGAGTTGATTCTGGTCAGTTTCTTCCTAGTTTCT
>NW_006408636.1:2989638-2992856 GCF_000296735.1 Chrysochloris asiatica | reverse complement strand
TTTTAGTATTCTTTCCTTGTCTTTGGTTTTGGAGAGCTTGATTATTTTATGTCTTGGAGACTTTTTTGGGGGATCTATCCTTCCTGGGGTATGCTGGGCTTCTTGAATGTTTATCTTCTCGTCTTTCAGGATGTTAAGGAAGTTTTCTTCCAGAAGCTCTTCAACTATTTCCTCTGTGGACTTCTTTGATTCTTCGTGTTCCGGGATGCCAATAATTCTTAATTGTTCCTCTTCATGTTATCCAGCATGAATCTTAGACTGTCTTCAGATTGTTTTATCCTTTTAGCTGTTTACTGTTCTATCTTGGCAGTATTGAGAGATTTGTCTTCCAGCTTGCTAGTTCTGGCTTCCATCTCTTCTAATCTGCTCCTTTCCCCTTTCAGGCTATTGTCTATTTCTGATATCTTATTATTCATCACCTGGACATCTTTTTGAAGGTTTTGAATTGTTTCCAATGCTGTGTCAATCCTATTCGATTGTTCCTGCAGTGCTTTCCTTATTTTCCTTGACCCGTTTTCAGAGTATTTGAATTTGTTTCCAGCTTATTTGCATCTGGTGGCCTCTTTTGCTTTTGGACGTGTTTCAATAATGTTAATTGTTTCTTGTTGGGCATTGTTATTCTTGTTTTATTGTAATTATTATTAATATGATCAGCAGATAGGCATCTCTTTCTGTCCATGCCGTCTGGTCACCGTGGCAAACCGGAAGTCCCCCTTTCTTAATGTTAAAACATTCAGTGTTCTGTTCTGTTCAAACAACTGCTTGTTGGTCCAGGTACAGATTCCTCATGAGGAAAATTAACTGTTCTGGAATATGCATACTCTGCAATGTTGTCCATAGCTTGTCATGACCCACACAATCGAAAGAATTTGCATAGTCAATAAAGCACAGGAAAACACCTTTCTGATATTCTCTCCTTTCAGCCAAGATCCATTGGACACCAGCAATGATATCTCTCATTCCACAGCCTCTTCTGAATCTGGCTTGAACCTCTGGAAGTTCTCTGCCAATGTATGATTGTAGCCGTTTCTGTATTACCTTTAGTCAATCACAAAAGGAGAAATACTGCATAAGACCACTACTGTAAAAGACTAAGAAAAAGAACCCATACTAAAGGTAGTGGATTCTTTGCTGGTTGCTGGGATATGGGGCTGACGGGAGGGAGGGGAATGTGGAGCACAGGGCAGGGAATAGACACAGGATAGTTTGTGTGCTGGGGAGGGGGCAATAAAAAGAAGGGAGAGGGAAATGGAAGAACAAAGTAGATGGGAGAACAATTAGGCAGGTTTGCAGGGGCTAAATGGGACAGAGGTAAGTAATGTTGTATACACAACCTTGGAAAAACAGGGCTTTGGGATACAGAGATTGGGACATGGTTGGAAAGGAGAAAAGGGGGGAAATAATGTTAAGATGCTTGGCTGTCTTTTGAATCTTGGTTTTCCTTACATTATATTATAAAATAAACACTGGAGGGAGAGAGAAAGGAATAGCCAGAAACATCACCATAGAAAGCTTGTAAGTCCGTCTTCTGCCTATAACTGATTGGAATACCTAAAATGGGGCTACAACATGCCCAGCGAAACAGGCTACCTGCTGAGCCTCTGCATTACATAAGACCATAGGTGGAAGCCTGAAACTCATCCAGATTTTCAGAGATGGGAAATTTCCATTTGAAAGGACGAGCACACCAGCCTGGAGTGGCTAGAAGAACAGAAGATACTTCTTGAAAGGAAGACATACTGGAAAAATACAAAACAATATAGGCAGAACAACTGTTATTACAAGAACAAGCAAGTTGCTTGCCAGGAAACATCAAGGCAAGTGGTCGGGTCCCCTCAGTGTAAACACCTTCCAAGACTAAGATTCAATGGGAACACATGCTCTGATTGTCACCTATAAGGGGAAGTGAGGGAAAAACAACAATGAAGCTGCGAACTAAGCCCTACAATGTTCAATAGACTCCTGTGAACTCGTTTGGAGACCTGGTTGGCCAGCAGTGTGGCAAGACTTGGGGACTCTTGGGCCCAGAGTCAGTGACATAGCCATAGCGGACTAGAGTGCAGAGTGTAGCATCCAGATGATAAGAAGAGAGGTCATATGCACAAGAACACCCATACTTGCAGGTAATACCCACTTGACCTAGCTTCAATGACTGGATGGATGATCAGAGCTCAACCAGAAGAAGAAGAGGAAAAAAAGAGTAATCTGATACAATTTTATGAACTTGACCTACACCTATGGATGCAGTTGCTCAAAAGTGGGAACAAATACTTACAGCAAGGATCATCCCCCACCCCCCATACACAGAGTAGACAGGGATGGGCAACTTGGACATTGGCTACCCAAAATGAGGGGCTGCAAAGGCAAGAAGTGACTGGCTTACAAGCTTTCAAGAGGGAACCTAGATTCAGAGGGCCTGAAGGAAGGTAGAATCTCCACTGAGTAGTATCCAATCTGTCTAGGTGGGGCTGATGTAATGAAATGCAGATGGGGCTCTTGTGATACAATAGAGAATAATTGTTATCAGGACTGCTTGTGAGGGTTGCAAATGTAAAGGTAGCCATTTTTTAGCAAGGATGGGAGTTATTAACTTTTCAGTCTAGGAGCAGAGTTCCCTGGGACCATCAAGGGAATAGAGCAGAGAGCGGGGCCCTACCCAGAGAAGCAATGATGCCTGAGATGGAGACAGAGATGATGACATGGAGAGATAGAGCAGTTGAGGACTTTAGACACAGAGATGGAAAGGGGCTGTGTGCTGATGACCGACGGGCAGGCTTGTAGTGTATATATACCCTTTGGTTGGTTGGTGATTCATGGAGGGGATTGTAACCATAGCAATGAAACGATATACAATAGGATGAATGTAAAACTAATGTTCATCCATGTAAACCATCACATAATTTACACACAAAAAATTTTTTAAAAAAATCTTCATTAGAAGAGAGGGAACCCAGAGAATGGGAAAAATCTTTTGCAATGACACATCAGACAAGTAACTCATTTCAAAAATATTTAGGAAACTTCAACACCTCTACAAGAAAAAGTCAAATAACCCAATTAAAAAAATGGGCACCAGACATTAACAGACCCTTCACCAAGTAGTAAATCTGGGCAGCCAACAAACATATAAAGAAATATTCACAATCACTAGCCATTAGAGAGATGAAAATCAAAACAACAATGAGATATCATCTCACACCAGCAATAACAGCAAAGAT
>NW_006408636.1:2970978-2989151 GCF_000296735.1 Chrysochloris asiatica | reverse complement strand
TTTGCTGGTAACTGGTGGGGGAGGGGAGGGATGATAAGGTGGAACACAGGGTTAGGAATAGACACAGGATAGTTTGGATTCTGGGTAGGGGAATAGAAGAACAAGTTGGATGTGAAAACAACAAAGCACGTTTGCATGGGCTAAGGGGGAAAGAGGTAAATAATGATGTACGCACAACCTTGGAACAAGAGGGCTCTGGGATACAGAGATTGAGACATGGTTGGAATGGGCAAAATGGGGGAAATAATGTTAAGATACTTGGCTGTCTTCTGAATCTTGGTTTCCCTTGCATACCATTATAAAATTGACACTTGAGGGGGAGAGAAAGGAATAGCCAGAAATATCACCATAGAAAGCTTGTAAGTCTATCTTCTGCCTATAACTGATTGGAATACCTAAAAGGGGGCTACAACTTGCCCAGTGAAGGAGGCTTCCTGTGAAGCCTCTGCATTGTATAAGACCATAGGTGGAATCCTAAACCCCATCCAGAATCTTCAGAGGTAGGAAGTTTCCACTTGACAGGACAAGCAGACCTGTGTGGAGCAAACAGAAGCATAGAAGATAATTCTTGAAAGAAAGACCAAGAGGAAAAATACAAAGCAATAATGGCAGTCCGACTGACTACTACAAGAACAAGCCATTTGCTTGCCCTGGAGACATCAAGGCAAGCGGTTGGGTCCCCTCGGGGCAAACCTCCTTCCAAGACTAAGACTCAATGGGAATACAAGAGCAGACATATGTTCTGACTGGTGACCACACTGGTCACCAATAAAGGGAAGTGAGGAAAAAACAGCAATGAAGCTGTGAGCTAAGTCTTACCATGTTTAATAGACTCCTGTGAACCTGGGTGGAGACCTGGTTGTCCAGCAGTATGACAAGACCTGGGGATTCCTGGGCCGAGAGTCAGTGACATAGCCACAGAGGATTAGAGTGGAGAATCAAGCATCCAGCTGATAAGAAGGGAGGGCATATGCACAAGAACACCCACACTTGCAGATTATACCCACTTGACCTGGCTTCAATGGCTGGATGATCAGAGTTCAACTAGAAGAAGAAAGAAGAGGAAAAAAAGAGTAATCTGATACAATATGATGAACTTGACCTGCACCTATGGATGCGGTAGCTCAAATGAGGGAACACATCTTTACAGAGAGGATCATTCCCACCCTGTTGGTACACAAGGTTGACAGGGATGGGCAACTTGGACATTAACTACCCAAAATGGTAGGGGTGGGGGCTACAAAGTCAAGAAGTGACTGGCTTACAACCTTTCAAGAGGGCTCAGAGGAAGGTTGAATCTCTACTGAATAATATCCAATCTGTCTGGTTGGGACTAATGAAAGGAGATAAGTATTCAAGAAGCTGAATAAACTCCAAGCAAGATAAACCCCAAAAGAAAATCACCAAGACATATCATAATCACACTCTTCAAAATCAAAGACAAGGGAAGAATCCTGAGAGCAATTCAGTAAAAACAAAAATTTACCTACCCAGAAGAACACACAAGATTAAACTCAAGGGACACCCTGATCAATTGGCATAACAGTCCACAAAGACAATATTTTACATCCTACTTTGAAAATGAAGAGTGATGAAAATTGAAGATGCTTGGAATGAACTAGTCCAATACACCAATGGACCAGTTGAATGAACATCAGTCTCCACAACTCTGACACCAGAAGAACTAGATGGTGTTCAACTATTGCTACCAACTGCTGTGAAAGAGATCACATTAGAATGTCCTGGATAGAACATGAGAAAATGTGGAACAAAAATTAAAATTTTTAAAAATGACCCAACTTACTGGTCAGAAAGAGACTGGAGAAATCTGAGATTATGGTCCTAGACCACTCTTCAGGTCTGGAATGGAACTAACCTCATGTCCCAATTTTCAGCCAAGCAAAAGATAGGTATATAAGAGGGACAACAATACTAGTAAAGTACTCTCCTTATGTGAATGGTCAATCACTCATGATCAAAAGGCAACATTTACCGAAGGCAAAGTTGAGAAGGAATGGGAAGGAGGGTGTAATGGAAATAGGAACTACAGGGAAGAAGTGGATAACTGTTGCTGAATGGAGAGGATTGCAACCTTTGAGATGAAACAAAGTGTATGGTTTGATGAATGTAAAATTGATGATCTTCTCTGGAAATCTTTGCTTAATTCACAATATAATTTTAAAATAAAATAAAGTAAACCTGAAAAAAAAAAAAAAAAGCTTTTGCATAGTCAATAATGCACAGGTAAACATCTGTCTGGTACTCTCTGCTTTCAGCCAGGATCCATTTGATCCAATGATGTCCCTCATTCCATGTTCTCCTCTGAAACGGACTTAAACTTCCAACAGTTTACTGCCAATGTACTGTTGTAGCTGTTTTTGAATGATCTTTAATAAAATTATACTTGCATTTGATATTAATCATATTGTCCAATGATTTCCACATTCCATTGGATCAACTCTCTTTGGAATGGGCACAGATATGGATCTTTTCCAATCAGTTAGCCAGGTAGCTCTCTTCCAAATTGCTTGGCATAAATGAGTAAGTACCTCCAGTGCTGTAGCAGTTTGTTGAAAGGTTTCAATTTGTATTCTATCAGCTCCTGCAGGCTTGTTCTTTGCCAGTGCCTTCAGTGTACCTTGGACTTCTTTCAGTGCCATTGCCTCTTGAAATTGTTGAACAGTGACCTTTTTCTTTTTGATACAGTGACTCTGTGCATTCCTCCCATCTTCTTTTGATTCTTTTTGCATCATTCAATATTGCCCAGAGAATCCTTTAATATGCAAGTGAAAGCTTGAATTTTTTTTCTTCAGTCCTTTCAGCTTGATAAATGCTAAATGTGCTCTTCCTTTTTTATTTTCTAACTCCAGGTCTTTGCCCATTTCTTTGCCAATACTTTACTTTGTTTTCTTGAGCTGCTCTTTGAAAATTTTTGTTCAGCTCTTTTATCTCATCATTTCTTCCATTTTCTTTAGCATCTCTACACTGGAGAGCAAGTTTCAGAATCTCTTTGTGTGTGTGTGTGTATGTGAAAACACCAAGTTTTATTTAGCTGTCCTATGCTAATCCTACACCAGTAGTCCAGGTCTTCCTGGTAGGCATATGGATATTATCTTATCACAGACAGCATAGTACTTCGGGATAAATCTTAAAATGTTCTTTTTGATGATGAATGTGACACCATTCTTCAATTTGCCATTGCTGGCATAGTAAACCATATTATTGTCAGATTCAAAGTGGCCAATACCAGCCCATTTTTACTCACTAATGTCTAGAAAATGGATCTTTATGCTTTCCGTTTCATTTTTGACAACTTCTGATTTTCCTAGATTCATACTTCATACCTTCCATGTTCCAATTACTAATGGATGTTTATAGCTGTTTCTCACTTTGATTTGTGTCCCGTCCCACAAATTAAGGTCCTGAAAGCTTTACTCTATTCATGTCATCATGGTCACCTCTACTTTGAGGAGGCAGCTCTTCCTCAGTTGTATTTTGAGAGCATTACAAACTTAGGGGCTAATCTTCTGGCACCATACCTGACAATATTCTAATGCTGTTCATAATATTTCAGTATTGAATATTCTGGTGCTCTCTGACTGTATTTCAATAAGGGTTTTTCAGTGGCTAAAGATTCAGAAATTGTACTCCTCTCCTTCCTCATAGTCTGTCTCAGTCTGGAAGCTCAGCTGAAAGCTGTCTATCTTGGGTGACCCTGATGGTATTTAAAATACCAGCTGCATAGCTTACAGCATCACAGCAACACATAAACCATCACAGTACAACAAACTGACAGATGAGTGGTGGCAAGGAGGTTATTGGCAGACACAAACCTCCAAAATTTCAGTTAGCAAACGAGAGTGTTAATCATTTGCATCACCCAAGGACTCTCCCACACACAAATCAGCCCTCAAATCTTAGGTGGTAAAGTACAGTGGAAAAATCATTGCACTATAAGAGCAGGCCTGGGGTGAAGAGAAGGGCAAAGAGGCCACTTAGCAACAATTATCAGGTCAAGCATCCTGTGGGTGTCTCCTGCCTCACAGCAAGGGGTGGCAGCTGGTGCCTGCTCTGGCTTCATCTGCCATTAATTAAAATGTGACAAGAAAATTAATACACAGAGGACACTTTTAATTAGAGACTCCTGAAATATTATTGCTGGCATGGCTCTAAGAGACCATGTATGCCGACGTCTTTATTGTTTAGATGGGGAAACTAAGGCTCAGAGAAGGGGAGGGACGGCCTTAAGTTTCCTTAAGGGTCTAAGGTTCAGGAGTTTTGGTTCCTTGGCCAAGCCTCTTTCCCCTGCCCTAGGATGCTTCACACATGGGACAACTTTAATTAACTTATCCCATTCAATTAGTCACTGATTCCCAGGGCCTCAGCAAAGGCCACAACTAAAGTTCCCTTTTGTGTAAATACTGTCTGGCCCCAGGGGACTGATGGGATAAGGGCAACCATTGAGGAGCTCAGGGTATCTGAGATTGACCATATACTTCCCAAGATTCAGCCCAGCCAGGGCTGCAAACCTGTAAACAATCAGTCATGAGGCCTTTCGGTTTCTCCTTTTCCTTTGGAGCGGGTAGGGATATCACTAGTCAGTTATCACAACCACTCAATTAGCAAAGTGCTGTCCGTTATTTCTATTTATTTGCTGAATATTAGAGTTTTATTCCTTTTTTAAATGATTTCTTTAAAAAAAAAAAAAAAAAGTTAAACATGTTTATTGTAAAAATAATCGTAATAATAATGCCTAAGTGCATACCTGGAGTCCTAGTATGGCACTGCAGGATAATGCACTAGACTGCAAGGTCAGTTTGAACTACACAGTAGGAGGTTCAAACCCACCAGCCGCTCCTCAGAAACCCTATACAGGGTTACTATGGGTCAGAATCGACTCACATCTCTGCTCTCTTCTCTTAAGCCAGGTCACTATCATCCCTCCCCAAGATTCTAACTGCTTTAACAACAATAACTAAAAGCACATAACTAGGGATCTTGATTGAAAGCAGAGTATACCAGAAAGACACTTATTTGTGCTTTATTGACTATTTAACTGTGTTGATCATGACAATCTATGGACAACTTTGTAGAGAATGAGTATTCCTGATCACTCAATTGTGCTCATGAGGAACCTGTACATAGATCAAGAGGCAGATGATACAACCTTGCTTGGTGAAATTGAAGAGGACTTAAAATTGTGAGCATGGTGCAGGACAGGGAAGCGTTTAGTTTTCTTGTGCATGGAGTCACTATTAGTGGAAACAGACTCTATGGCACCTAACAAGAACATCATGTTAATAAGGCAAAAGTGAAGTTCTCTAGGATCCTCCCTAGCATTAACCACTGTTAACAGTTTGTTTACACACACACAAATACTGGCGCCATAGGATAAGCACTCGACTTCAAGGTTGGTTTGAACTGCAAAGTTAGTGGTTCTAACTCATCAGGTGCTCCTTGAAATCCCTATACAGGCTTGCTATGAGTCAGAATCAACTCAATGGCACTTAACAGCAATAACATTTCACTCCAGAGTACAATAAGCAGAAAAGGAAAGGTTGGAGCAGCTTCCTCTGTAAAAGTCTCCAAAAGACATCCTATTTCATCCCAACATCCAATCATGTAGCCCATATGGTTCCTAGTGCAAATACAAAAAAAAGGAATCACCTCTGGATAGACAAATTAGATATGAGAACTCCTTCTTGAGGGTAGATGAAATTCCACACCAAGGCACACAGGCATGAGAAGCATCAGCAGCACCCTCTGCCTCCATTTCCCATTTCCAAAATGTCTCACATCTCTGCTCTATTCTCTTAAGCCAGGTTATTATCATCCCTCCCCAAGATTCTAACTGCTTCCACCTTCTCACTAGTGTCTCTGCTTCTCATCTGCCATACCAAATCCTTGTTGTTACTGCTGCCAGACGGATTGTTCCCATAGGCAAAACAAATTATTTTCCTCATATATTAAGCCCCTCAATTACATCTTCTTGTCTCAGGATAAAGACCATGTTCCTTAGGATTGGCATTTAAGGACCTTCACACATGGGCAAAAGAGTGGTGTGGTTAGGTACACAGGCTCTGAACCAGCCTGTTCAGGTGTGAATCCTGGAGCTTCTACTATCAGCTGCCTGACATTATTTTCTGTGCCTCATCTGGAAAATAAGAACTTTGATAGAAGTATTTACCTCGATGGATTGTAGTAAGGAGTAAATTAGGTAATTTAGGTAAAAAAAAACAAAACAAAAAAACCCCCACTAAAGTTAAACAGTACCTATGAACTGAATCCCAACAGCATAAGACCTCTTGAAGATAGGACCTCAAAGGGGCCTCAGCCCAATAAGGCCCAAGACCCAGCTCCAGACAAGTCAGAAAATGTACCTGGATTTGGGAAGCAACTGTGAGAAAGGGTAAACCTGGCCTTACTTCCAGGAGCTGAGAAGAAGATATGGCCTTGGCCAGGCAGTTCAAAGAAGGGGCATCAGGGAAGGGACCAGAACTGTAAGCACAGGCTACAAAGGCCCTTGAAGCCCATGCATTGATTCCTTGGAGGTAAAAAGGCTCTCTGAGAATCCATGAGCCTTCCTTTTCTTCTCTACTGTATAAAGTTTCAAATTACTTCATAGAGCAACAGTGAACATAAAGAGAGAGAATGCACTGAAATCCCCTCTCTTATAATCACAATCGGGCTGCGAACCTTAAGGTCAGCGGTTCGAAACTACCAGCCGCTCCGCAGGAGAAAGATGAGGCTTTCTACTCCTGTAAAGATTTACACCCTCGGAAACCCTGTACAGGGTCGCTAGGGGTCGGAACCGACTCGACGGCACTTAACAACAACAATAATCACAATGCTTATAAAGTCATAGGTGCTCAATAAACCCTTGGGAAAGGGAGAAAGGGGAAGGCTTCAGATACCTAGGTCATATGGATCTTGTGGAGGGTGACAAGTTCAGACATTTCCTGAAAAATCCAGGAGTGATGCTGACTTTCTGTTGTAGCTGGCAAAGGACTGGGTGGAAGTTTGATTGGACTCCAATGCACATCTGGCATTGGAAGAACAGTAATGTGTCACTTCACATCTCTGAATTTCAATCTCCTGATCTGGAAAGTAAGGATAATATCACCAAGGCTATTGTGAAGCTGAAATAAGGCAATGAGTAGAAAAACACAGTATACACAATAAACCAATTATTGGTTTACCAACTGCAGCAGAAGCAATTTCAAGTTGAGGTTCAGAGCACTGGATTTGAAGTAGGACTGATAGAGGTAAAATTCTGCTTCTCTGCTTTCCTAACTGGAGTCCTGGTGTGGCACTGTAGGATAAGTACTGGGCTGCAAACTGTTTGAACTATAAGGTTGCCTGTTCAAACCTACCAGCCACTCATTGGAAACCTGATACAGAGTCTCTAAGAGTCTAAGCCAACTTGATGGCACTTAACAACAACCACCACCTTCCTAACTATAGGTGGTTGTTAAGTGCCGTGGAGTCGGTTCCAATTCATAGCGACCTGTATAGGGTTTCCGAGGGATGATTGGTGAGCTTGAACTGTCAACCTTGCAGTCCTAACTATACACTGTTGTTGTTAAGTGCCATTGAGTCGGTTCCGACCCATAGCGACCCTGTACAGGGTTTCTGAGGCTGTAAATATTTATGGGAGCAGAAAGCCTCATCTTTCTCCCATGGAATTGCTGGTAGTTTCGAACTGCTGACCGTGAGGTTAGCAGCCCAACTCGTAGCCACTATGCTACCAGAGTTCCTAACTATATAACCTTAGACAAATCATGTAATTTCCTTTCATTTTAGTTTCCTTATTCATAAAGTGGTAACAATAATGGTATTTATTCACAGAACAGTAGGGAAATTCAATGAAAAAAATTTAAATAAAATTTTAGCCTCTGTAAACATTCAACACATTACTTTTAAGATAATAGTATTCCTAAGGAATGGAACCAGGTTTTCAACTTCGTCTGAATTCCTTTTCCAAGCACCATCATTTAACCCTAGGGTCTGCATATAGCTGGCACTCAATAAATTCTTGTCAGCTAGAAAGTCCTTAGCTGCTGATCTCTCAGCAACTTTATAACATCAATGACTACCAGATCTGGAGGGGTTGTTGAAGAGAGTTGTTTTCCCCAAAACATGTTAAATTGTGAAGGTAGAAGTTTTGTAACAAAAACGGGGGATAGTTAATCTTACAGTCCAGAAACAGAGGACCCTAGGACCATCAAGGGAGAAGAGCACAAGCATAATGCAAGACCCTATCCAGAGAAGCAGCAACACTAGAGATGAGGCCATGGAGAGAGGGAGCAGCTGAGGACTCTAGACTAATGGAAAGAGAGGGACTGAGTGCTGGTGGCTTGCAGAATGTGCCCTTTGGTTGTTTAAATTAGTATATATTCCTGAGTGTTTTGTGTACATTACCCCACCCCACTCCACCCCACCCCCACCCTCAAAAAAAACAGAGGGAATGGAAGCAAATACTGTTGAATGATGATGCACAGAGGCGATTGGAATAATTACAATGAAACTATGGTATAAAGCCAATGTTCTCCCATGTAAACTATCACTCAGTTCACAATAAAAAATAAAAAAAAAGTTAAAGATCATTTATTCTATTTAAGTTCACAGATAGAAAAACTGAAGCTGGAAGAGGGGAAGGGCCAGACTCCAAACTAAGCATACAATTGCCACAGTCAGGTCTAGGACCCAGGTCACATGACCAGGAGTCACCAGTATGCCCACCAAGGTAGCCCCTTCTCTGGGGTTATATCAAGTGTGAAATATTTCTCCCAAAGGTAGGGGGACACATGCTAAAGTCTCCCCAGAACTGCTTCACCACACCTAATTAATTAACATCATATAACTGCTTCAGCTTGCCTCCCTTCCACTCTGAGCTCCTCAACAGCTAGTCTGAATGGTCCATAATTGCTTCCTGTCCTCATAGGCTTTGTTTGTTTGCTCTGTGGACACCTCCTCACACTCTGACCAGCAGTATAGGACTCCTGGGGCTCAGCCTCTAGTTTGCTCGCAGATGTTGAGCCAGCAGTCCCCTCTAGTTTGCTCGCAGATGTTGAGCCAGCAGTCCCCAGGCCCACCACCTGGCACCCAGGAAACCAGCAAGGTCTTGGAGACACACTAAACCCTCCAGCACTTCCCCAGCTTCTGCCTCTCACTGCCACCTTCCAGCAGTTGTTCCTGCCCACAACTGATAAAAAAGTAAAAAAGTCAACAAGTGGCAGTCCATAGTGAAGCCCTGGCAAGCCTTGGGCTAATACAGAAGAAAATCCCCTTGGCCTCCTTCCCCTAGCACACCCTTACTCTCAGTCCCAACCCAGTAGAACTTGGGCAGTAGATCCAAACAGCATAGCCTCATCTCCGGATTTTAAAACACTCTGAGGTTGGAATGTGCATGGAGCGGGGTGTGGGAAGGGATGGTGGCTAAGTTATTCCTGAAGGTCTAGGGTAAAACATCCCAATACACTGAAACAACAAATGTTGGGTTTAACCTTACCACTTTTTTAAAGCTAGTTATTTAAATTTTCTTGTCTTCCATTCTCTAATCTGCAAAATGGGGTTAATACATTCTACCTGAAGGACTATTGTGAGGTTTAAATGAACCACCCAGTACATACCACCTAGGCTATCCAGTTTACCCAGGACTGAGGGGTTTCCCAGGATGTGGGACTTTCAGCATTAAAATCTAAACAGCCCTGGGCAAACTGGGACAAGTTGATCACCCTGAATGTAGGTATTGGCTAAATGTTTGCTCCTGGAAGTTGGCTACCCTGCATACTTTTAAAGATTCTTTTGCATTTACATCTAACTCCACAGCACTTGTCCCCTAAGTCTGAAAGCCCCTATGCACATATCTGCCCCAGATTATTCTTCAGAAACCCTGGTAGATTCATGTAATTCAATCTTTTCTTCTATATCCCCTTCTTCAACATTTGTCCCCACAGCTTCTTTCATGCTATCAGGTCTTGGACCCTTCAGTTCTTTTGATACTGCCCTAGGGTAGGATGCCAACAACGCTCCCTTGGACTATTATACCATCCTTTCCCCTGAACTCTCTGCATCACCTGCCCTAGTCACACACATCTGCCTAGTCACACACACAAATCAAACTCTTCTCCACTTTTTGTAGGAACACAAACCCACCCACACCACCACACTATACTATACACTACACTATTTATCTGAATCTCAGTATGAACCATTTCAGCCAGACTTCAGGAACCTTCTAACAGACAGAGGGGTGAGGCCTCAGAATATGTCAGAGGGAGAGGTGGATAAACTATTTCTTTAAAGGTTGATGTTGATGTTGCTAGGTGCCATCAAGTAAGTTACAACTCATAGTGACCTTATGCACAAAAGAACGAAACAGTGCCCAGTCCTACGCAGCCCCCATAATCATTGTTAAGCTTTAGCCCATTGCTGTTCCCACCAAGCCAATCCATCTTGTTGAGAATCTTCCTCTTTTTCACTGACCTTCCACTTTAGAAAGAGCATGTTGTCCTTCTCCAGGGGCTTGCCCCTTCTGATAATATGCCTCAAGTATGAGAGATAGAATCTGGCCATCCTGGCTTCTAAGGAGCATTCTGACTGTATTTCTTCTAATGCAGATTTGTTGTTCTTCTGGCAGTCCATGGTACTTTTAATATTCTTCTCCAACACCATAACTCAAATGGACCAATTTTTCTATGGTCTTCCTTATTCACTGTCCAACTTTCATACATATATGAGGTTATTGAAAACACCATGGTTTGGATCAGGCACACCTTAGTCCTCAAACTGATATCTTTGCTCTTGAACACTTTAAAGAAGTCTTGTGCATCAGATTTTCCTAATGCAATAGATCATTTGATTTCTTGACCTGCTTCCATGAGTATTGTTCCAATAGTGTTGCTGCTTCCATGAGTGTTGATAGTGGATCTAAGCACAAAGAAGTCTTTGACAACTTCAATCTTTTCTCCATTATCATGAGGCTGTGTATTGTCATCATTGAGGTACAACCCATATGGAAGTCTGTGGTCTTTGATCTTCATGAGTATTTTAAGCCCTCTTTACTTTCAGCAAGAAAGGTTGTTGCATCTGCAATCCCAGGTTGTTAATGAGTTTTCCTACAATCCTGATGCCTTGTTCTTATTAATGTAATACAGTTTCTTGGATTATTTGCTTAGCGGCAAACAGATTGAATATATATGGTGAAAGAATACAACCCTGGTGCACACATTTACTGATTTTAAACAATTCAGTGTCTCTTTGTTCTGTTTGAATGACTGCCTCTTGGTCTATGTACAGGTTCCTCATGAGCACAGTTAAGTGTTCTGGAATATCCATTTTTCGCAATGTTATCCACAGCTTGTTATGATCCACACATTCAAAATCCTTTGCATATTAAATAAAGCATAGGTAAACATCTTTCTTGTATTCTCTAAGAGCAGGCAAAATCCGTCAGCAATGATGTCTCTCGTCCCACGTCCTGGTCTTAATCCAGCTTGAAACTCTGGCAGTTCCCTGTCAATGAGCTGTTGCAGATGGTTTTAAATTATCTTTAGTAAAAATTTACTTGCATGTCATATTAATGATATTATCCAATGATTTCCACATTCCATGGGAAATCTCTCTTTGGAATGGGCACAAATATATTTTTCTTCCAATCAGTTGGCCAGGTGGTTGTCTTCCAAAGTTCTTGGCATAGATGAGTGAGTACCTCCAGTGCTTCATCAGTTTGTTGAAAGATTTCAACTGGTATTCCCTTAATTCCTGGAGCCAATGCCTTCAGTGCACTTTGAACTTATTCTTTCAGTACCATTGGCTCTTGATCATATGCTACCTCTTGAAATGGTTGAACATCAACCATTAAGTTTTTACTCTGTGTATTTCTTCCACGTTCTTTTGATTCTTTCTGAATCATTCAATATTTTGCCTAAAAAAAATTGTTGCAAGTCAAGGTTTGAATTTTTTCCTCAGTTCTTTCAGTTTGAAAAATGCTAAGCATGCTATTCCCTTTTGGTTTTCTAACTCAAGATCTTAGCACATTTCATTATAATATTTGACTTTGTCTTCTTGAGCTGTCTTTTGAAATTTTATATTCAGCTTTTTCACTTTCTCATTTCTTCCATTTGCTTTAGCATCTCTACACTGGAGAGAAAGTTTGAGAGTCTCTATTGACATTCATTTTGACCTTTTCCCTATTTCTTGCCTTCTTCATGGCCCTTTGATTTATTCTTTTTTTTCATGTTTTATTGTGAATTATATGATATTTTATATGAGAGAACTTTAGTTTTATATTCATTCCATCGTATATCGTCTCATTGCCATGGTTCCAATCCCCTCCATGCATCATCAACCGACCAAAGGGTATGCCCTATAAACCCCCCTACACTCCCCCCCCCCATTCTTCAGGACCCAGCCCCTCTCCCTCTCTGGATCCAAAGTCCCCATCCGCTTCATCACTCCACGTCATCGTCTCTGCCTCCATCTCGGGCCTTGCTGCTTCTCTGGGTAGGGTCCCGCTCTCGGCTCTTCTCCATTGATGGTCCCAGAGACCTCCGCTCCTAGACTGGAGAGTTAATAACTCCCTTCCTTGCTACCAAACGTCTACCTTTACATTTCCAACCCTCACAATCAGTCCTGATAACAATCATTCACTATTGTATCACAAGTGACCCTTCTGCATTTCATTTCATCAGCTCCGCCTAGACAGATTGGATAGTACTCATTGGAAAGCTTGTAACTCTTGAAAGCTTGTAAGCCAGTTACTTCTTGCCTTTGTGGTCCCTCCCCCTCATTTGGGTATCCAATGTCCAAGTTGCCCATCTCTGTCTACTCTGTGTGTGGAGGGTTGATGTATTCTTGTATGTTGCTATTTATGTCATCCCCAAACTCTTCTGGTCTTCAGTCATTAATGTCTAATTTATCAAATCTGTTCTTGATATGTTCTTTAAATTCAGGTGAGATATGTTCAATGTAATATTTTGGCTCTTGTGGACTTCTAATTTTCTTCAGCTTCAGCCAGAACTTACATATGAGCAATTGATGGTCTGTTCCACAGTCTGTCCCTGGCCTTGTTTTGGCAGATTATATGGAGCTTTTCGCACTCTTTCTCCTCAGAGATGTAGTCATTTTGATTTCTGTATATTCCATCTGGTGAGGTATTTGCAATGAAGGAGTCATTGATCTTGAAAAATTCTACCATGAAATTTCTTGCATCATTTCTATCACCAAGACCACATTTTCCAACTACTAATCCTTCCTCTTTGTTTCCAACCTTTGCATTCCAACCACCAGTAATTATCAATACTTCTTGATTGCATGTTTGATCAATTTCAGACTGTAGAAGTTGGTAGAATTCTTCAGCTTCATCATCACTGGCATTAGTAGTTAATGTGTAAGTTTGAATTACTGGTCTTCCTTGTACATTTATGGACATTATCCTAGCACAGTCAGCATTGTTCTTCAAGATAGATCTTAAAATGTTTGCTTTGATGATGAATGAAATGCATTCCTGATCAATAGTTTCTGGCATCACTGCAACATGCAAGCCACCACAGTATGACAAATTGACAGAGGAGTGGTAGTCTCTTAGGGAAGAGATTTTTAAATATATAACTAATTGAAAATGGTGGACTCCTGGTGTGGCACTGTAGAATTAGCACTGGACTGTGAACCACAAGGTGAACAGTTTAAACCCACCAGCTGCTTCTCAGAAAGCCTATACAGGGTCAGGCAGTGTGTACACATTGGAAGGTGGGGGTGAGTAGTAGTGAGTGAACTAGGTCAGATAAGGGACCCCTTGGAGCCCCTTTTTTCCAGCTGAAAAGACACACTGAAATAGCTGAGAGACACTGAAAACAGTGATGTTGGCATTAAAAGGACAATGTCCTCGCCTCCAGGCCCCAGGCTACCTGCTCACATTGCTCCTCCTCAGCCTCAGAAGAAAGTGATATCAGCAGAATTCCTCATGTCATACTACTATTGGGCCATACTTACCTAGTACAGCAAACATCCTCAGAAATACCTTATGGCAGCTTCAGAAGCATAGTGATTCAGAGCATGCCAGAGAACCCACATGAGAGAGTGTGAGATGATGATTCAGAGGCCCTGAGTGAGGAAGACTCCAGGGTGAACTTACCCAACAGAGGCTGGAGAAGAGCTACAGAGGAAGAAATTCAAAGATGGAAGTGAGAGACAGAAGCTAAGGGGATGGATGACTTACTGGGGCAGCAAGATAGTGATACAGTAAGATGGAGACAGAGAAGGAGGCAAGTGAGACTCTGAGGCTAAGATGGGTAAACAGAACACAAACAATAATGACTGTGTGAGATATGATGACAAAACTAATGCAGAAAGGAGCAGAAAGAGCCACGCTGTGAAGAAAAGAAAAAGAAGTAGAAGGGAGAGAGAAATAAAGGTGGAGTGAAGGAGCAGTGGGGAGACAGAAGCAAGGAGGGGGTGAACAGAAGAAGCAGGAGACATCCAGACAGGCTGAGGTTAGGCTGGATAAGGGCCGCTGTAGTGCCCCATTCCAAACACACACACAAAGGCCCAGCCCAGCCCCAGCTGGTGCTGTTTTTAGAAGGAAGTCAGCTCTGTGGCCAGGGCGCCCCAGGCCCGGCAACAGCCACCCCTGAACTTAATGAGATTCTTGTTCAGAGCTGCAGGAAATGGGGCTGTGTTGCAGAGGCCTCACAGCACCTCTGCTCTCACCCAAAAGGGGTCTGGACCAGGGTCTGAGCCAGGACTGGGGCCCAGGCAGATGAAGGGGCTGTGTAGGAAGATGGCCAAACAAAGCTTGGTCACCAAGGCCTGCCAGGATGTGGGAACAAATGGGATGCCTGTGACAGGGGAGCCTTATGGTCTTTAGTGGAGCTCTAAGAATGGGGTGCAGGGTAAACAGTATGGTGCTGGCCATACTGTTAGTAGACTTGAGTGCTAATTTTAGCTTTCTCCTGTACCCTGGCTGGGTTACCTCAAACAAGTGCCCTCCTTTGTCTCTGGGCCTCCATTTCCCCATTTGCTCCATGTAGAATATACTCAGGCAAGTGGGAACCGTGGTAAACATAGTGTATACTCTGGCTAAGGGAGCTGGCCCCACTCAACTCCAGATTGTGAGAATGTGGGCCCACTGTCACTAGATCTTTGGATATTTTAAACATTATAAATGTGAATTTTATGTAGAAATCTCCTGGATTTTAAATAATAACAGATTATTTTTAATGTAAATACTGTGTGAAACAAATAATAATAATAATAAAATAACACACACACAAATAAAAACCATTTTGGGAGTCTCAGGTGGCCCAAAAGGTGCCTATTTACTACATCAGTTCTGACAATCATCACATTTAAGGCTCCATTACCATCCCTACAGGAGTTCAAACTTTACCCTTGATGAACTACTAGAACATACCACCAAAAGGATGCTGTCATTGAGTGCACTACCATTGAGTGTGAGGGGAGACGTGACCCAGGATTCTAGGCTTCTTGGTGAGTTTTTTGCTGACCAGTGGTCCTGTTTTCACCCCCATCTTGCTTCCAAAGCCCCGACTTTTCCCTCCCTCATCCCTTTAAGGACTTCCTAGAGTAACAGATTCATCATGAGCCTGGAACAAGGGTCTGTAGACAGTTTTCCATTTGTCCTCAGGCCCTTGGCTGGAGAGATTCAGCAGCCCAGAGTCCTGTCCTTACTCTAGCACTCTGAGTACAGGTCCCAGGCTTGGTAAGCACTGCCCTGACATGGCAGGCAGGGTAAGGGGAGGAAGGAAGAGAAATTAAGCATCTTAGTATGTGCTAGGAATGCTACTTTGTCCCTATTCCTTCTGACTGCATGGTCCATGAAGCCTAGTAAAGCATATTGTTGTTGTAAGGTGTCATCAAATTGCTTCTGACTCATAGAGATCCTATGTAACACAGAACAAAATACTGGATGTTCACAGCTGTTCATCTCATTTTGAGTTGTGATATAACAGCAAATGAAGATAATGAAATCTTTACTCCATCCACATCATTAAAGTTGATTCTACTTTGAGAAGACAAAACTTCCTCAACCATATTTTGAGTGCCTTCTAACCCAAAGTGCTTATCTTCTAGCACAATGTTCTGCTACTATTCTTAAAGTTTACACTAGCCAACTTTTTCAGAAGTAGACACCCTAGTCCTTCTTTCTAGTCTGTCTTAGTATGGAAGTTTCACTGAACTCTGTCTACCATAGGTGACCCTCCTGGTATTTAAAATACCAGTGACATAGCTTCCAGCATAACAGCAACACACAAGCCACTACAGTGCCACAAACTGAGAGATGAGTTGTGGAGTCAAGCATGACCAAAGTTGATTGGAAACCTAAACCAGAATCAGAATCATAGAGGTAAAATAGACCTTGGAAGTCATCCATCATGGGAAAGGGAGGAATTTTAATTCTGCTGGGTTAGAAGTACCTCCAGTCTTCCCCTGCCCCATCCCCCCACCCAAGGTCAGGTTGTTTATTGCAGTGGAGGTGAGGCCAGGAAGGGCTACTATACTTATAGAGTCTGAAGGATAGAATCTGGCCAGATTAGTCACATTCCTGTCAGCACTGCCCATACCCCTAGCAGTGCATTACTCTAGAATGAGCACAAAGTACCCAGGGAGAGCATGAGTAACAGAATCCTGAACCAGGGTGCAAATGACCAGGGCTCTAGAATTAGTTCTATTCCATCCTAAGGCAGAAAGAAAAACACAGAGTTCCCTTGGGAATGCTCAATATCACCTTAGGGTGTTCATAGTTACCTTGCTTAATACTTTAGAAATCCTGTTGTTGTTGTTGTTATGTGCTGTGGAGTTGGTTCCAACTCATAGTGACCCTGTACGGGGTTTCCCAGGCTATAAATCTTTACAGGAGCAGAAAGCCTCATCTTTCTTCCGCAAAACAGCTGGTAGTTTCGAACTGCTGACCTTGAGGTTCGCAGCCCGATTCGTAACCACTACGCTACCAGAACTCCTGAGAGCTTAATAATACTTTTAAGTGACATCTTCTGTGGAGAAGTTCCCACTGGCTGTAGACCCAACCTGTATTATTTCCATCCCAGCCCCTTTCCCACATCCATACTATGTTTTCACCCCTATCCTGGAATCAAAGCACACAGGAAGTTTCTCTTGATATCTATCCTCCATTCTTTCTGCCCTGCCCCCAAATGGAAATGAAGTCCTCTTAATTCTTGTGATGGACAAAGCTCAGTGAGATGAACAAAGCTCCATTTATATATCATTCCCCACCATTACCATCTCCTGCCTATCCTTCTTGGGAATTGGTCTAGGTTGTGGGCATTAAAGGAAGAACCTAGGACAAGTCAGGAGTGAATCTGAGGATCTAAGAAATAAGGAAGAAAAGGAGGGAGGGGTGGCCTTTGGGATAAGTCAGACAATAAACCTAAGCCACCTGCTGTTTGAACTGAGTATAAATCCTTAATTGGTTTGGGACTCAAACATCAGAACATCCTATAATGATTTTCCTTCTATTACCAGAAGGTCTCTCTGTATCTGCCCTACCCCAGCAAGAGATCAAACAGAGAGTTTCTGAAGCTAGAGGAGTTCCTGAAAAGGAGTTCCTCTAGCTAAATCTTCCAGACCTGCTATTCCTGATTCTCTAGCTATTTTCTGCCCTTCCCAGTTCCCTTTCCTCCATGCAGCTAGCTGGGCCTCAGGGCTTTTACAGGGATGTTGTTGCTGTTAGGTGCCATGGAGTTGGTACCGACTCATAGCGACCTTATGCATAGCAGAACGAAACACTGCCCAATCCTGGCCCAACCTCACTACTGTTGCTATGCTTGAGCCCATCAATATTGCCACTTGGCCAATCCATCTCGTTAGGGGTCTTCCTCTTTTTCTCTGACCCTCCACCTTACTTAAAATGATATCCTTCTCTAGTGACTGGTCCCTCCTGACAATATGTCCGAAGTATGAGAGACGAAGTTTGGCCATCTATCTTGTCCTCCAATGAGCACTCTGGCTACACTTCTTCCAAAATAGATCTATTGGTTCTTTTGGCAGCCCATAGCACTTTCAATATTCTCCTTCAACACCATAACTCAAAAGCATAAATTCTTCTATTATTTACTGTCCAGCTTTCTCATGCATATGAGGTTATTGAAAATACCATGGCTTTGGTCAGGTGCACCTTAGTCCTCAAGCTG
>NW_006408636.1:2952104-2970632 GCF_000296735.1 Chrysochloris asiatica | reverse complement strand
GTTTTTCTTCATAGAACCCAGCTTCTCGGATTATTTGCAGGGATAGGGAACCTTTTTTGCCCAACTTTCTAGCATCATTCTGGGGCCATACAAAATTATCAACTGATAAATTAGCCTGCTGTATTTAGTCAAACATTTAATTAACTCACTCCTAAAGTGATGACTGGAGTCCTGGTGTGTTATTGTATGATAATGCACTGGACTGCAAGGTTGGTTTGAACCACAAGGTCGGTGGTTCAAATTCACCAGCCATTCCTTGGAATCCCTATACAGGGACACTATGAGTCAGAACTGACTCAAAGGAACTTAACAACAACAACAAATGTGATGGCTGGAACTGCAGTTGCCTTGGCAGAACCAGACTAAATGATTTTGCGGGCCTTATTTGTCCCGTGGCCTGACGTTCCTGATACCTGACTCAGAGGGAGAGGAGAGAGAAGGGGTTCAATGGAAATCAGGTGCTCCAGAAACTGCAGACAAGCATGCCCAACCCCTTAGGTCTTCTTTTTTCCCACACTACCCCAGCCCTGGTAGAATAGTGGTTACAAATCAGGCTGCAAACCACAAGGTCAGCAGTTTGAAACTACCAGCTGCTCCGCAGGAGAAAGATGAGGCTTTCTGCTCCCGTAAAGGTTTACAGCCTCGGAAACCCTGTTCAGGGTCGCTATGGGTTGGAACCAACTCAATGGTGCTTAACAACAACAACAACCCCAGCCCCCGTAATTTTCTAAGTCTTTCAGAGAAATTCATAGGAGCAATGGGAAGAACACCAGCTCTGGCTCAGCCTTTGGTTTGCTGCATGGTTTTCTGAGAATCACACAACCACTCTGGGCTTTAGTTTATCTCTCTATAAAATGGGCACAATCATAGAATTGTTTGTGGATTAAATAAAATAATGTAAGAGAAGCCCCTAGCCTAATTTCTGGCATGTGGTAGGTGCTCAATTCATTATCTTTGTCTCCTTTCTCCTTATCCAGAGAGAGAGGCCCACCCACTCCTGGGCCTCAAGAAGGAATTACCAAAAATGGCAGCTGAATGAAGTTGGGTGAAAAATGAAGAGAAGTTTCTCAGCCCAGTCTGTGAACCAAGAGGCTATGGAATCCTCCACCTGTAGATTTGCCTTTATTGCTGTTCCTGTCCCCATCTATTTGAACTTCAGATGTGGATGCAGGCCCTAGAGTCAGGGGTTGGATGGACACACCTCTCCCCTACTGGTGGTGGTGGTGGTTATGTGCCGTGGAGTTGGTTCCAACTCATAGCGACCCTGTACAGGGTTTCTGAGGTTGTAAATGTTTATGGGAGCAGAAAGCTTCATCTTTCTCCCATGGAACAGCTGGTAGTTTCAAACTTCTGATTTTGCAGTTTGCAGCCCGATTTGTAACCACTATGCTACCAGAGCTCCTTCTCCCCTACTAGTACTAGTACATGTAATATAGTCTTCTGGGAAACTCCTGGGCCTACAAGGGCTGTTGAGGAAAAGCTCCATCCAGGTTGCTGTTGCCGGGGGGGGGGGGGGGGGGGGGGGGGGGGAGAGCGCTTCCCGTATTTGGATACAGATGGCCACAGCTGTCAAGGGTCATGGTTCTTCCAGCTGCTCTGCCTTTCTCCCTCCCTGTCCTAAATCCCATGGTTCACACAAACTGAGGCAACCAACATAGAGCTGAGAATTTGATAGGCCATATGCCAGCATCCCCAGGGAGGTTGCATTCTGGCAGAGGAGAAGGCAAAATGGAAGGACGCTCGTTGTTAAGTCTAGAGCCAGTCACTTGCCTTTTCTGAGCCTCAGCATGCATCCCCATTAGTAGGCTAGGAGACTGAAATAGCTAATGATTTCAAACCTGTAGGCTGAGACTCTCCTAGGTTCTTTGCAGATGTGTCAGTGGAAGATGGGGCGATTAGGTTCCCTACCCAGTCTTCAAATGATGCAGTTTATGTAACTAAACATAGTTTTAAACCCACTGGTTTATAATGGCCTCTCATGGCTCCTTTTTGTTTAGGTACTCTAAGGTTCTATGAATTTAGGGGCTTGCAAGGAAGCTCATCCTCTCATCTAACCTTATGTATTCTATGTTTCTGCTCAACCAACAATTTCCAGGGAAGTTACAGTAGAATATATCTTGTAATCCTACCCAGTAACATAGAAGAGATTCATAGTATGGACTAGTCCTTTCTCTTCCACTGGCCTCAGGGTCTCCATCTGTATAATACAAAGAGTGGGATTCAAAATTTTCTGAAGGCCATTCCTCCTGTAACCAGAAGACAGTAAGCCTCAAGGACTAATCCTAGTTGATATGGTTACAATCAGAAAGATCTCCTGTGGGTGGGGTATGGTAGGGTAAAACTCAAAGATTGTGACTTGATTGGCAATTGCTGGGTGATAGTCCTTTGAGCTCTGGGCTCCCCATTTGTATGACCTTAGGGAAGTCTCTTTCTTTCCCTCTCTGAGCCTTGATCTTATCACTGATAACATGGGAGGAGAAATGACAGAATCCCCATATTAGATGTTGTATGTGTGTTTTATATAGCCAAATTGGGTAAGTGGTTCTAAGTTGGGACAATGTGAGCTCAGTTTTGCCCAATCCTAGGCCCAGATATCTGGCCTCCCCCTCACTGTAAGTCTCCCAGCTGATGCCAAAATCAAATGCTCACATTGTCCAGGGTATTGATGGATACAACCCTGGGCTACTTCAGGGTTCTGTGTAGCAGTGTATCCCAGGATGACCCTGTTTTGGCCAGTGTCCCCACCAAGCTAGGGCTAGGGCCTCAGCACTCAGGAGAAAGGGTCTGCTGAGACAAAGGACCTACAAATACATGGAAGTCAGAGGAGGAGTTCCCAGTTCTTTTGCAGCTAATACTCACCTTCCTTGCACCTCTAGTCATAGAGACCTCAAGAAAATAAGAGCCAACAGGGGACATCTAGTACAATACCCCATAGCACAGATGAAGAAACTGAGGACAGAGAGGGAAAATAATTTGCTCAGGGCTCCTGAAATTTCCACAATAATAATATATGATGTTCATGGGGGACTCTATGGGGCAGGTCCAAACACGCATTAGCTCAGAGGGTCATGGAATACATTCTATTATTATCCCCGTTTTGCAGAAATGGAATCCAAGGCTTAGAGGTGAAATAACTGGCCCAAGGTCACATAACCTGGATTTGGCAAAATCTGGGTTTGAATCTAGGATTATCTACTGCCAACAATTACACTCCTATTATTGCTTTAGGGCCTATATTATCTACTGCCAACAATTACACTCCTAACTATTATTGCTCCAGGGCCTATACTGACAGACTTGCTGATACACCAATAACTGAGGGAGGCCTGGTAGACTTCATGGCTCCCTGAGTTCAAATTGTTGCCTTCAGAGTAAGGTAAGTGCAGTGCAAAAGATAATTGGTGACATATAGAAATTCTTATGCTTTAGTGGTATACGCGGAATGTAGGAAACGAAACGAAATGGCTAGTATGATCTTATATGTGTGAAGAATAGAATTATGTGTGTGTATGTGTACACACCACATATATCTGTGTATATGTGATAGGAAAAAAAATAGAAAAGAAAGCAAGAAAATCTTAATTGCTTTCACCAATAATATTAATTGGATAATAGGTGATGTCTTATTGAAAATAGTCTTCTATATTTTCAACTACTCTATAATATATATTACTTTTATCATCATCACCACCACCACACACACACACACACACACAGAGAGAGACGTACACAGACACACAAAACAAAAGAAACAAGCCAATCAAAAAAATAGGCAAGATATTTTTAAATCAGACCTTTCCTGCAGCAGTTCACTCCTGACTGTGTCTCTTTCTAAGATTGTTGTTGTTAAGTACCATGGAGTCGGTTCCAACTCATAATGACCCTGCACAGGGTTTCCAAGGCTGTAAATCTTTACAGGAGCAGAACGCCTCATCTTTCTCCCGTGGAACCACTGGTAGTTTCGAACTGCTGACCTTGCGGTTCACAGCCCGATTCGTAACCACTACGCTACCAGAGCTCCTTAAGTCTTAGTATATCATACTTTATATTTTGTGGTAGAGCAAACTTATCTTTTTTCTTGATATGTCAGGGAAGAGAACAAAGGTGAAAAAACTGGCATTCTGATACACTGACAAAAATGTCAGATGCAAGCAAGCAGGAGGACCAGTAGTCTTGACCAGAATTACTTCCTCCTGCCAAATTAAGAGAAAAGTAAAGGGGTTACTAGTACCTTTTACCTCAGTTTATCAACCTGGAGAATAAATGTGCTATAATCAAATCCTTCCCACAATGCCACGGATCAGATTCCCACCTTGAATCTATGGTCCTGTGGATTGTGGAAGTGGGGATACAGGACAAACTGGCAAGGTGACATGGGAAGGAGCAAGCACAGAACATACTGCAAAGGATCTTGCTATGGATTGAATTGTGTCCCCTCAAAAGAAGTTCTGGTATGGCACTCTAGGTTAAACACTGGACAGCTAACTATAAGGTTGGTGGTTCAAACCCACCAGCTACTCCTTGGAAACCCTATCCAGGGTCTCTATGAGTCAGAACCAACTCAAAGGCACTGAATAACAACAGCAACAACAAAAATTTATAATCTCACTTGTGAATGGGTTTTATTTTTTATGTTAATGTGGCAGTATTAATATAGGATGTATCTTAACTCAATCTCTTTTTTTTTTTTTTTTTTAAGTTTTTATTGTGAGTTATGTGTTAGTTTACCTGGGTAAACATTATCTTTACATTCATCCTATCATACTTTGTTTCATTGCAATGATCACAATCCCCTGCATGCATCATCAAACAAGCAAAATGTACACCCCACGCGCCTGCCCCCTGGCCACCAGCACACAGCCCCTCTCCCTCCCTGAGTCCAGAGTTCCCAGCCACTCCTTCTGTCCATGTCATCTTCTTTGCCTCCATCCCTAGTGTCACTGCCTCCTCAAACAGGGTCTCACACTTCACTTTTCTCCCTTGATGGTTCCAGGGATCTCCACTCCTAGACTGCAAAATCAGCCACTCCCCTCCTTTTGTTACCAAACATTCACATTTACCTTTTGAACACTCACTGTCAAACCTGATAGCAATCATTCCCTACTGAACCATAGGAGTCCTTTCCCCCTCACCTGTTATCAACCCTATCCAGACAGGTTAGAAACAATTCAGTGGAGATTCAACTTTTCCCTGTATCCTCTGGAACAAGGTTCCCTATTGAAAGCTTGTAAGCCAGTCACTTCTTGCCTTTGTAGTCCCCTATTTTGAGTAGTCTAAGTTCCCCATTCCTGTTGCCCCTGTGTACCATGGGAATGGGAATGGTCCTCACTGTAGGGATTTGTCCGCTCCTTTGTCATACTGTATCCACAAGCATAGGTCAAGTTCATCCACTTATAGTGGGTTACTCCTTTTTTTTTGCCTCTTCTTTCTTCCTCTAATCGTGTTCTGATCATCCAGCAATTGAAGTCAGGTCAAATAGGTACTATATGCAAGTGTGGCTGTTCTTGTGCATCTCCCCTTATTTCATATCACTGGATGCTTCACACTCAGTTCTAGTCTTCTGGGGCCATGTCCCTGCCCCTGGGCCCAGGAGTCCCCAAGTCTCATCATACTGCTGAGTTAACTAGGTCTCAATCCAGGTTAACAGGAGTCTATTGAATGTGGTTAGAACTAGTTCACAACTTCATTGCTATCCCCCCCCCCCCTTTGGTGTGGATGCTTTTTCTTAACCTTTTACAATAATGGACCTATGCCATATTTCTCCTTTTGTGACTGATTGATTTCACTCAGCATAATGTCCTCAAGGTTCATCCATGTTATTCAGTGGTTTGCTGCTTCCTTGTTATTCTGCAGGGTAGCATAATATTCCATTGTGTGTATGTAGCAAAGTTTATTTATCCATTCTTCCATAGATGAGCACTTAAGCTGTCTCCATCATTTTGCTATTGTAAATAGTGCTGCTATGAACATCTACTCACATTAGCATTCAAGAAGCTGAACGAACCCCAGGAAGGATAGACCCCCAAAAGAAAATCACCGAGACATATCATAATCAAGCTCTCCAAAATCAAAGACAAGGAGAGAATCCTAAAAGGATCCAGGAAAAAGAGAAGTGTTACTTACAAAGGCAAGCTAATCAGATTAAGCTCCGACTTCTCAGCAGAAACCATGTAGTCAAGAAGACAATATGGACACATATATAAAACCCTAAAAGAAAAAAAAACCACCAACCAAGAATCATCTATCCAGCAAAACTTTCAATCAAATATGATAGTGCCATTGAAACATTCCAGGATAAACAGAAGCTAAGAGATTTTGTCAAAGCCAAGCCAACACTTCCAAACATCCTAAAGGAAGTTCTTTGGAATGAAAACCAGCAAGAACAGACAACAACCAGAGATTGACAACACCACCTGGAACTCAGTCGACAAATAGCATAGTTCAGAACAGAACAAAATGACAGCAATGAATTAAGAGGACCTGTGAGGCCAACCAAAGATCAAAATATTTACAATGTCAAAGAAAGGAAAATTATAGAAACAGAGATCCAGGTGGTGAGGAGGTCGAGTAGATGGCAGGATACAATAGACTGTCTTAAATGCAGGGAAAACTTAGTAGACTATAGGGTAACCCCAAAGAAAATTAACACTTTACAACTTACCATGAAAATGAAGATCCAAGCACAACAAGGAAACATTAAAACTAAGAAGAAACCAATAAGAAATAGCACAAAAGTAGGCAGTCCAACTGATTATTACAAGAACAAGCAAGTTGCTCTCCCAGGAGACATCAAGGCAAGTGGTCGAGTACCCTCAGAGCAAACCCCCTTCCAAGACTAAGACTCAATGGGAATACATGCTCTGATTGGTGACCAAGTTCATCACCGATAAGGGGAAGTTAAGGAAAAACAGCAATGAAGCTGTGAGCTAAGCCCTACAACATTGAATCGACTCCTGTGAACCCAGGTGGAGACCTGGTTGGCCAGCAGTGTGTCAAGACTTGGGGACTCTTGGGCCCAGAGTCAGTGACATAGCCACAGAGGACTAGAGTGGAGAATGAAGTGTCCAGCTGATAAGAAGAGAGGGCATATGCATAAGAACACCCACACTTGCAGATAATACCTGCTTGACCTAGCTTCAATGACTGGATGACTAGAGCTCAACTAGAAGAAAGAAGAGGAAAAAATGAGTAATCTGATACAATTTTATGAACTTGACCTACACCTATGGATGCAGTAACTCAAAAGAGGGAAAAAATCTTTACAGTGAGGATCATTCCCACCCCCTCTATACACAGAGTAGACAGGGATGGGCAACTTGGACATTGGCTACACAAAATGGGGGTCTACAAAGGCAAGAAGTGACTAGCTTACAAATTTCAAGAGAGAACCTAGATCCAGAGGATATGGAGGAAGGTAGCATCTCCACTGAGTAATATCCAATCTGTCTGGGTGGGGCTGATGAAAGGAGATGTGGATAGTACTCTGGTGATAAAATAATGAATAATTGTTATCAGGACTTATAGTGAGAGTTGGGAGTGTAAATATAGACATTTTGTAGCAAAAGGAGGGCAGTGATTAACTTTGCAGTTTAGGAGCGGAAGTCCCTGGGGCCATCAAGGCAAAAGATCGGAGAGCAGGACCCTACCCAAAGAAGCAGTGATACCAGAGATGGAGGCAGAGATGATGACATGGAGAGATGGAGCAGCTGGGGGCTTTAGACTCAGAGAGGGAGAAGGGCTGTGTTCTGATGACTGGGGAGCAGGCTTGTAGGGTATACACTTTGGTTGGTTGATGATGTATGGAGGGGATTGTAACCATGGCAATGAAGCAATATACAATAGGATGAATTTAAAGCTAATGTTCTCCCATGTAAACTATCACATAATTCACAATAAAACATTTTTCTTTTTTTAAAAAAAGAAGAAATAGTACAAAAAACATGAATGCAGCAGAAGAAGGCATACAGAACAAAGGAACAAACAGCACCACAAAAAAATTAACATAATGATAGAAGTTAATCCATACCTATCGATAATTACACTGAATGTCAATGGATTAAATGCATCAGTGAAGAGACAGAGAGTGGCTGAATGGATAAGAAAACAAGAGCCTTCAATATGCTGCCTGCAAGAGACACACCTTACACACAAAGACCGACTAATAAATAGTTAAAGGATGGAAAAAATATACCAAGCTAACCACATAAAAACAAGCAGGAGTGACAATACTAATCTCTGATCAAATAAACTTTAAGGCAAAAACCAGCATAAGAGACAAAGAAGGACACTATCTCATGATTAAAGGGTCAATAGAGCAAGATAACATAACCATAATTAACATCTACACTCCAAATTAAAGAGCACCAAGATATATAAAGCAAATCCTACTAGAATTGAAGAAAGAAATACATAAATCTACAATTATTGTGGGGGGTTTTAATACACCACTTTTGAAAAGGAATAGAACAACCAGAAAGAAACTCGGCAAAACTACAGAGTAACTAAACAGCACAATCAACCAACTTGACCTCATAGACGTGTACAGAGAATGCAACCTAACAACAGCACAATACACATTCTTTCCTGTGCACATGTGTTAGATCACAAAGCAAGCCTCCATAAATTTAGAAACATCAAAATGCTACAAAGCATCTTTTCAGACCACAATGCCATAAAATTAGAAATCAACAATAAGGAGACCAAGGAAATAAAGTTTAGTATATGGAAACTGAATAACACCTTGCTGAAGAGCGAATGGATAATAGAAGAAATTAAACATCAATTCAGAAAGTTCCTAGAAACAAATGAGAAGAAAACACAACATACCAAAATCTTTGGGACACAGCAAAAGTGGTGCTGAGAGGACAGTTTATTGCGATAAATGCGCACATCCAAAAAGAAGAAAGAATCAAAATTAACACATCAACACAGCATCTCCAGCAACTAGAAACAGATCAATCTCTTTTAAAATGTGAAAGAGCAGGTTAAGTAAGCAAGTATGCAGAGATGTGGGAAGGTAAATGCTATGCTACATGAAGATCACTAAGGAGCCAAGGAACAGAAGTTAAAAAAAGACAAGAATCTTCCCTCAGATCCCACAGTAAGAGAAAGCCTTCCTCTAGAGCCAGTGCCCTGAATTTGAACTTCTTATCCTGGTGTTGTGCTATAGGATAAGCATGGACTGCTAACTTCAATGTCCACAATGTAAACTACCTTGGAAACCCTGTACAGGGTTATTGAGTCGGAACTGACTTGACAGCACTTAACACCAATAAGAAACTGAGAAAATAAATTTTTGTTCTTTAAAGCTACTGACTTGTGGTATTTCTGTTATAACAGCACTAGGTAACTAAGATGGGTCTGGTTGGGCCACTCTACTTTCCCTAAATCTACCAGCAAGGCAGATGTTCTGTCGTCTTTATTGTCACACTCAAAGTCAATGACACTTGTTATCTCTCTGGGCTTCACACTAGTAGTATGGCTGAACAACAGAGCTTTGGTGTTAGTTGTTTGCCCTCTCCAACTGGCTCACTCCTGGAAACCAACACCAGCCCACTGTATTCTTTTACTGAGATCTCAATTGTTAGGGCTGGCAGCCAGTCAGAACAACTCAGAGCAGAGAGCAAGACTGTGCCCCACAGTAGTCAGGCCTCAGGCCTGAGAGAAGTCCTAGGTTCTCTGGGAGCAACACAGCCATTAGAATAGCAGCCCCTAGCCAGCAACCCTTAAAAAGCTTGTAAAAAGATATCTCCAGCTGGCAAGTTGTCCAAGTGATCCCTCTGCCTCCAAGAAAACTGAGTTCTCCTCTACTCTATGGATGCCAGAGGACCTTCTCATGGTTCAGGACCAAGTAGTCCTTCTTTAGAACTTTCTAATGTCCCTCCACTCCCAGGCTCCTCTCTGTTTTTTCCTCAGGAGACTGAAAATCTAACTTTCTAGATTTCTCTGCAGAAAAATATCCACATAGACTGGGAATCTTATGCTTGTGGGTTTCTGTGAGTGTACCTACTATCATCGCATTGATTCTGATTCATAGCAACTTTATAGAACAGAGTAGGACTGCTTCTTTTATTGCTCTTGTTATTAAGTGCCATCGAGTTGGTTCCAAGCCATAGTGACCCTGTATAAGGTTTCCCATGAGTGACTGGTCCAGAACATTAACCCACAGCGCCACACCAGGACTCCAGAATTGCTCTTTAGGGTCTCCAAAACTGTAAATTTTTATGGGCGCAAATAGCCTCAACTCTCTTCCTTGAAGCAGCTGGTGAGTTTGAACCACTGACCTTGAAATTAGCAGTGCAATGTTTAACCTACTATGCCACCAGGATTCCTTTCTGTGAGTTTGTTGTTGCTGTTGCTTTTGTTAGATGCTATCAAATTGATTCCAACTACTATGCACAACAGAAGGAAACACTGCCTGTTCCTGTGTCAATCCACCTTGTTAAGGGTCTTCCTCTTTTTTGCTGACCCTCTACTTTACCAAGCATAAACTCCTTCTCCAGGGACTTCCTGAGAACATGTCCAAAGTATGTGATACAAAGTTTTGCCATCCTCGCTTATAAGAAACATTCTGGCTGTACCTTTTACAAGACAGATTTGTTAGCTATCCAGCTTTTGTCTTTTGTTAGATAGATCCTAGAATATTAGAGTTTGAAGATATTAAATCCAACTTACCCCATGTACACACTCATTGTACAGAAAGACACACTGAGGCCCAAAGAAGAAAAAAAAAAAAAAAAAAAAAAAACCCAGGTGTATAGACAACAACCTAAACACAAGTTAGACTTCCTTTTTTCCACATTCTACCCTTAGGACCCATCTGCACTCTCTCTTTCAACTTTCCTCTGAAGCAGGAATTGGAATAGGCTCTAGGCAACTAGCAACAACTAAAGCAGTAGGGATGTGTTAAGACAGGCCAATGGGCTTCTCCTGGCCTAGGGAATCTGGTGCTCTTTCCCACCACACCCACCTTCCCCAACCTTCCCAGAAGAAGAAGTTATAGTTTAGGGGCTTAGTCCTGCTCAGCCCAGGCCAGGCCTGCCTCCCCCAGGCCTGCACTGTTTTCCTGCAACCTCCATCTTTGTAAGGAGGCAGACAGCAGAAAGAAAACCATTTTAATTGCTTTCTGCCTCTGATTTATAGTAGTACTCACACTCTTTCCATCTCACAGCTGTCTCATCTCTGGCTCTCAAACAGGCTCTCCATCTCTTTTACTGTCTCTCCTGGTGTGGCTCTGTGGATTAATGCACTGAAATGCAAGGTTGGTTTGAATCTCAAGGTCAGCGGTTCAAGCTCACCCAACTCAATGGCACTTACTGAAACATAATATCCATCTCTCTTTCTCTCATTCACTGTGTGTTGTCGATTCCAACTCACAGTGACCTTATGGGACAGAGTAGAACTGCCCCATAGGGTTTCTGAGAATGTAATCTTTATGGAAGCAGACTGCCAGGTCTTTCTCTCATGGATCAGCCAGCCTTTCAGTTAGCAGCCTAGTGCTTAGCCATTACACTACTATGTACCACTGCTGCTGCTGCTGCTGTTAAGTGCTGTCAAGTTGATTCTGACCCATAGTGACCCTGTATAGGGTTTCCGAGGAGCAGCTGGTGAGCTTGAACCACCAACCTTGCGATTCAAAGCGACTTTGCAGTCCAGTGCATTAACCCACAGTGCCACACCAGGACTTCTCAGTCTCTTTGTCTTGATTTCTTTTATTCTCTGACTCTGTATTTCTTGCACTATTTCTCTGCACATCTTTCCCTGTGTTTCTTTCACTTTCTCCATCTATCTCAGTTTCTAAGAGTTTCTTTGCTTTCTCATTTGGTCTTTGGGTTTTGTACCTTCTTCTGAGTTTCTCTATCTCACTCTCCAAACTTTTATGAAGACCAAAGGCATTCATTATTCCACCCCTCCCTAAAAGTGAGTTGTTGTGAAGTGCCGTCAAGTCAGTTCCAACCCATAGCAACCCTTTATAAGGTTTCCAAAGAGCAGCTGGTGAGCTTGAACCGCCAACCTTTCAGTTCAAATAGCTTTGCAGTCTAGTGCATTAACCCGTAGTTATTGTTATTGTTGTTGCTGTTATGTGCCGTGGAGTCGATTCTGACTCATAGCAACCCTGTACAGGGTTTCTGAGGCTGTACATCTTTACAGGAGCAGAAAGCCTCCTCTTTCTCCCGCAGAACAGCTGGTAGTTTCGAACTGCTGACCCTGAGGTTAAAAGCCTGATTCATAACTACTATGCTACCAGAGCATTAACCCATAGTGCCACATGAACAGGCTCATGTGGTACTGTCATAGCACAAGACTTATGTCAAGCAGCCAAGCTGAGCCAGGGATAGGGAAGGCAAGCTGTGCTTTGGAAATCTGCCTTTCCCCAGGCCAGACCCTTCCTGAGTCAGACTCTGAGAAAATCAGGGCTGTTGGGATGAAAGCATGGTCCTGACACCCCATAGACCCTATGGGTCTGTAAGTTGGTACCATCTACCTCCAACTTTACAACTGGACAGGTGCTCTGATAGTGTTTGGTTTACTACTCATGTAAACCTTTGAGGGAAGCAGAACAGGAGCTTCTCACTCCTGCTGGACCCTACACTCAAGGAAGTCAAAGGACTTGGCTCACAGAATGCAGTCAGTCAATAACAGAAGGAGAAAAGGTTGAAAACCACTAAGAGAAGAGCAGCTGCTCTGTACTAGCCCACTCCCTGGGCCATGGGGGCAATGGACAAAGAAGCTGGAAGGATTCTCACAGCTAATGCTGGGACTCAGTCAACAAACGTTTATTGAACTGGAACTTTGAGTAAGGACCTGGAGAAATGCAAAGACAAAGCTCTGATATCTGGCAAGATCTTTACTGTTCATAAAGTACTCTCTCATTCATGTCACATTCTTCATCTCTCTAACAACCAAGGTAAGTAGTGATTAATCTCATGCCCATTGTCTCCTAGTAAATTAGTGGCAGAGAAGAAAATAAAGCGCAATCTATTTTCCAAATCCAAAACTCTTTCTATTACGTCCCTGAGGCAACTGGGTACCCAAGTAGCCCAGACTCTCTGCAACTAGAAAGGTTTACATTGGTCATTAGGCCTACACAAGGGCAGCTTAGGCTGTAAATCCAAATTCCATCACCAGCAGGCAGATCCCAGTAGGTAGGGTGGGAGGTAGCTCCCATTTCAGAAAGTGACCAGCTCTCTTTCTAGTACCATGACACAAGGGATTGGTCACTGCATACTACTACGAACTTTCTGTATCCAGACAAAACTGGCCTAGCATTGGCAAAAGAGGCTTTGTGGGGAAAAGACATAGTGCTCATATCTGAGAGCAATGCCAACGGGGAGAGGGTCTAGCATAGCCCAGAGATCTCTGAATTTGCTTTCTGCTCCATTCCCCAAGCTCTGGTTTATAGAAGATGATTTACTTATTCATTCTCTCCCACTCCCCACCATGTTAGCTCCATGGATTTTTGTCTGTTTCTTTCATTGCTATATTCCCAGTGCCTGAAACAGTGCCTGGCACAAAAAAATATTAACAGACTCAAATAAATGTTGAATTGAGTAAATGAATGAATGAATGAACATTATATCAGGATCCCTGTTAAGGGGAGGAGGTTTTATGACCTCAGATTTGCCCACTCATTCTTCTGGGCAGAAAAAGAGGGGGCATTCTCCTGCAGAGTTCAAACTCCATGCCCATTCCAAGGCACCTAACACACCCCTCGAAAGGCCTTGTCAGACCTGGGAGGTGAGGCTTCCCATGTATTCCAGAGCACGGTCAACAGTTCATCCTGGTCTTAACTCAGACTTGTATGGTATGTGGTGACCAGAATACTTAGAGCCAGAGGCCTGGAGAGAAGAGGTCGCTATGTAAGTCGATGACAGAGCTAGGAGCAGAGCCCAGAGCTCCTGACTTTTCTTTTCGGAGTGGGGAGGTATGGAAAAGGCAGAAAGTATGTCTCTCAAAACTCCCCTTCTGAGGAGGTCCATCATCTTTGATATATACCTTCTCTTCTTTAGCCACCATATTTACTATCCTCTGTTTTATTTCTCCTCCCTTCCTTATGAGCTGGCTTAGGGACCAGAGTGACTGTGAATAGAGGTTTCCATCTCTGTCTGGACCCAAGCCTTAGCTCCATTCTTGTCTCACCCCTTACCTACAACACCAGCCATACATCCCCATTCTCCTCCTCAGATGGAAACTATCTTCACTCACATTTGCTTCCTTAATATCTCTCCCCTCAGTTTTATGGGGTGGCTGTGGCAAAAAGGATGGGAGGGGGATGCTCAGAGACTGTCCTTTATTAATTCTCTCCTCCCAGGGAAATGAGGGTCTGCAGCTGGCTGACGATATGGGTGGGGCGAGCTGGCCTCTGGCTGCTGGGAAGGCTGCACATCTGGGAGTAGAGAGTCTAGAAGGGAATCTGAGATGAATTACCTGTGTGTGTTGGGAGAATCAATTGGTATCCCGGTCTGCTGCCTGCCCCTTGGAATTATGGCACAAGGCTGCAGGTTCCAGCTGGGGATTTGGGAGCAGACAGAGCCCCCATAGAGGAGGCAATGCCCTGAAGAGATACCCCAACCTTCCTGAAAAAGAAGAAAGCTATTTTCTAACGCAGGGGAAGATCTCATTAAGTGAAACCTGCCCTTTCCCACAGCACAACTTTCCAGTCACATATCAGACCTATATCCTAGCCACTCCTCTTGCCACCTATTCCAAAACCACCTCTAGTTGCACCCTCATGTATCTGCCCCTTTGCCCACATGGCAGAGGTGCTCCATCCTAGGCACCTGCCCTGTACACACACACCTTTCTCTTCCTTTCTTCCATCACTCTCCAACCCTCAAACATACCAAGGCCATTTGTTGATAGCCCTGCCACTCATTAGCTGTGTGGCCTCGAGTTTTTTCATCTGAAAAAAATTGAGCTAACCATTTCTACCATAACTGGATGCTTTGAGGTTTTGAAACAATTAACAGGTAATACCTGGCCCTCAAGAAGCTCTGGTAGTGTAGTGGTTACGAACCTCAAGGTCAGAAGTTCAAAACTACCAGCTGTTTTGCAGGAGAAAGATGAGGCTTTCTGCTCCCATAAAGATTTATGGAAACTCTGTACAGGTCGCTATGAGTCAGAAATCAACTCCATGGCATATAACCACCACCACCACCTGACCCTCAGCTCTTGTCCATGTACTAAAAGTGTGGTGGAATAAGAAAAGTCTGGACATTTGGAATCCAGTAGAATAGGGTTCAAATATAACTTCTGCAAATAAAGCTGAGTGACTTTATATATGTCATTTCATTTCATATCTTCCTGAGCCTCAGTTTACTAATCTGTAAAATGGGAATAACCATACCTACCTCACAAAGTGATTGAGAGAATCTATGGTAAACATATATTTAAAAGAGCAACTCATTTCACAAACTGCAAAGTGTACTGCCAAGAGGTAAGACCCTGTTCTAATGGTTCCTTCCTCTAGGCCCTCCCACTCTGGGTCCTTGGAGGCTCTCAGCAGGATGTGCCCCCCTCAGTTCCTGAGGCACCAGCAAAGCTAGGAGGCAGCTAAGGGTCAGAGAGCCAGGTGGGCTGACTGAGGCCTGGCCCCAAAGGTTGAGATAGCCCCCTCTTTCCCACACCTTCTTGCTCCCCCTCCCTATCTCTGGTACCATTTGGATCCCTTGCTCTCCAGGAGGCAGTTTCTTCTCTGACATCACCTGCAGTTGATTCCCCTGAGAGCCATCCCCAATTTTCATTTCCTCTCGGTAATCCTCACACACAGTCCCTTTGCACAGCCCGGAACAACCTCTGTCCTGAAGCTGGCTCTGCTCACCAGATTATTCGTTGCAGCTCACAAACCCAAGCTTTTCAGCTGGGAGGACCTTACAGAGTTTATCATTTCCAGTTCCCTACCTCCAGGGCCTTGTGAATGGCAGGGTGGTGGGGTGCAGAAGTGGGAAGGGGAGCCAGGTCTTCTCCTATCCTTTTAGCACCTTTGTGATAATTAGAAAAGGGCACCCCCCTATAGGCAGTTGAGTGCACACTGTTGCTGTTATTTGTTATTAAGTGCCATCAAGTTGGTTCTGATTCATAGCTATCCTGTCTAGAATTTCCAAGGAGTGGCTGGTGGTTTGAACTGCCAACACTGCCATTAGTGAGGTGCTTATCCTATAGCTCCCCACCAGGACTCCACAGCTTGCACTAGTGTGCACAAGATTGGTATATCAAATGCAGGAGAAATTTCAGCCCTCACTCACATCCTGCAGACACCTTCATGCAATTTACATCTTGTACAACTATGTATGGCCATGCTGGAAGACAGACACAGCCTGAACCTGCCCGTTTGGGCCTTCAATGCATTATCAGAAAGCCTAGGCTAGGCCTCTATAGAACTCCGACTGCAAGAAAAAAACAAGAAGGCTATGTGAACCCTTGAAACAGTTCAAGAGATGGAAAAATATTAAGGTAGGTGAACTGCTGTGCAGCAAGGTGCATATGAAGCAGACATGCAGATAGCAGGGGGCATGTAGCTCTGGGAGACTGGTGGTTAGAGAGTATGTCCAGGGCTAAGGTCAGGTTGGAGCAATGGGGTCAGAAACAAAGTTCCCAATGAAAACCAAAGGGGTAAAACAAGAGGAAGGGGTGTTGCAGTCTATTTAGAAAAAAAGGGACGAGGCTGAGATTTGGCTTACCTCCATATGGTTAGGATTAAAGATCTGGTTCAGGAATAGGGAGGTCAGAAATGTAAGTTCCACATGGTGATGACCTTGCCTTAACTCTCTGATCACTATCAGATGCTGGCACAGTGGTTGATAGCCAGGTCTTCATGTAAGGAGGTCCATTTCCCCAGCCCAGGCACTTCCTGTTCCTTTGCTTTCTAGTCTCAGGATCGCAAGGTTGCAAATACATGTAATTATTAGAATATTATAAAAAAATTGCTTAGCACTTTCACATTCCAACTCCCTTGTGCCCTGAAGGGAGAAAATCTCTAGCCTCCTCCATCTTTACCCTGGCAAAGCCCTATTTATCTTTCAAGACCAAGTTAAAATGTTACCTCTTCTGTGAACCCTTTCCTGAGAACTATCGTGACCTCCTCTAAGCTCCCACAGCTTCTTGGACTTTGAGTGTCACCACACAAATTGCATTGCACTGTGTCTTTCTGTTTCTCTATCACAACCTACCAGATAAATGGTCTCCTAAAAGCAGGGACTCTGTCTGATTTGCCTGAGTCCCTGGGGCTTGGCACTAATCCTGGTACAGAGAGGCTTAAGAAATGCATATTGGGTGGATGAATGAAGCAAAATGAATACATGTTCACACATAGGCCACTGATCCCTGGGTCTCAGAAAGGCACAGAACTTGATAGTTGGTCCAGGAAGTAAAGATCAATGACTGTTCTCATTGTAGAGTTTCAGACCATATCTGGATCAGAATGAAGACAAGGCAAGGGGAGCAGAGAGGTGAGATGGGGGAGGGGTTAGCACATGGAGGGGGATTACTGCTACTCCTAGGCCCATTCTTTTGACTGTTCCCCCCTCAGTCTGACCTGAAGCTCTGGACAAGCTCCAGGAAATCAAAGGAGAAGATATCTGACCCATCCCTCTGGTGGGCACCATGCCAGTGTCTTCCTTTGTTTGGTATACCAGAACAATCCCATCTTTCCCTTCTTCTGTGACCATTCTGAAGGGTTCTGTCTCTCCCCAATATTCAAGTTCCTAGAGGGGCATGACTGGGAGGCCCAAACCTTGTTCTCTATTCCCTGCTCTAATCTGTTTACCCAGAGCTGGACTGGGGACAGCAAAAGCAAGCAAAGAAAACTGAAGTCAGGGAATCTGGCCTCTAGGATTCTTGACTCAGTTTTGCCATCAACCTGTTAAGTGACTGTCATCAAGTATCTGTCCTTTAGAATGTCCTTTGTTGTTGTTAAGTGCTGTTGAGTCTGTTCCAACCCATAGCGACCCTGTATAGGGTTTCCGAGGAGCTGATGGTGAGCTTGAACCGCCAACTTTGCAGTTCAAACGACCTTGCAATCCCCCACATTAACCCACAATACCACACCAGGACTCATAGAATGTCCCTACTGGGGCCTAAAGGTTCCCAGGCATAGATTGCAGCTCCTGAGAAGGACAAAGGCAGACTTGCTCTGGTGCAGAAAGTATGGTCCTCAGCACTTTGGGCATTGGAGGTCTTATTAAAGAAGGGATAAAAGCTGGGCATGGTCCCACTGGTGGCACTAAGGCAGGTGACATCCAATTCCCGCCTGTCTGCCTGAGCTTCTGCCTGCCTCAGCCTGCGCCTGCCTGGCCACAGGCTGAGGAAGCATAATCGTGCTGGGCTATTTCAGACCCATTATCTCAGCTCAGCTCCTGCTTCCTGAGCAGGCCCCGAATTAGTCTGGTGCTTTGTTCTCAAGTACATTTGTCAGATTGCTTGGCCTGTACCTCAGGAAGGAGGGAGAGGAGGGGAGGGCAATGGGTAGGGTAGGGAGGGGACAGAGAATGAGCAGGAGAAGGAACTCGACGCTAATTAAGTCTCATTTTA
>NW_006408636.1:2913722-2951998 GCF_000296735.1 Chrysochloris asiatica | reverse complement strand
GAAGAGGGGAGGGAAGGGGGTGCTGAGGAAGCAGAACAGCCACTAGGAAAGACACACATAGAAAGGCACAGGCACACACATGCCCACAAAAAGACACTCAGATAAACACAGCTCTCCATCCTGGCAACCAGTGTCCGCTCCTCTATGCTCAACCCTGCCCTGTCCCAGCCTGGCCAGGTCAGATTTTGGCACACAACTTAGTGCCTTCCTTTCTTCCAGTTCCAGGGCTGCCAGGCTAGGGAAGCAACACAGTCTTTGCTGGAGTGCAGTTGGGGTGCAAATCCTGGCTTAGCTTTTTAGTAGCTGTGTGGCCTTGAGCTTATTACCTCCAGTCACTGGGTACTCCTTCCAGGACCTCAGTTTCCACATTTGTCAAATGGGGAGAGTCACCAAGCTTACTTCACAGGCTAGTGGGAAAAAACTGGGAGCTCTATGTGCAGAGTCCAGGAGAGTGTCTGACACAAAGAGGCTTACCTGATTTGAACTGTCTCAGCCCAGGAGCAAGCCTCCCATCCCCATATCAAATCAGATCTGCCTGCCTCATGAATTCTGAACTATTCTCACAACCTCCTGCATGAGATGAGGTGCCACGGCACTAGAGCTCAGGGCCTGCTGCATTTCCTTCCCTCCTGCCCCATGTGCCCCACTACTAGCCAACTGAAGCCTTTTTAATGGACTATTGCTTGGGCAACAGACAAAGCTGCTCAGGGCAAGGGGACTCTGCAACTCACAAAGGTCCCAAGAGTCCCTAATGAACTAATTCTAACTCTGTCAGAATTCTTGGTCTCTTAGTAACTTGCATCTCCCAAGGCAGGAGTCCAGCTCAGTGCCAAGCTTGCCTTTCACAGCACTTCAGTCAGGCCCTGGGTAAAGTAGAAGAGCCAGGACTGGAATGTCTGCCCTTACATACTGAATTTCAGCCTTCCTATCTGCAAAATGAAGCAACCGACAGCCCTGCCTCAACCCCAGAGTGGGGGTTGCCACCTCCAGGCAAGGTAGCACTTAGCCCCACTTAGAGTTAGGTAACCTTCTCTAGTTCCTGGCAGGTCTTTCAAAGATTTTATTTCAATCTTTGCTTTTGTACCTTGACATTTATATTCCTGCATTAGTTCAAAAGCTCTTTCAGAAAAATAACCTAGTGGCAAGAATGTTTTTCTAGATGTTAGGCAGTCTTAGATTAAAATCTCAGCTCTGAAAATCAGTGGATGATATTTTGAGTCACCATCTCTCCTTTCTGAACCTTGATTTCTTCCTCTGTAAAATATGGTTACTGGCCAGTAGCTACCTCAAAGTGTGCCTGTGAGAATGACATGAAATCATGTGTACAAAGCATTTAGCAATGGGTCTGGCACAAAGTATATATTCAAAACACTGAACTGTTACTGTTATTCCTCCCACTTCCCTTTTCCACATCATGTCTACCTTATGGAGTGCAGTCTAGTCCCAAATGTCTTCAGAGATGCCCAGGTACCCCCATACCTTGCAGGTGCCCTCATACCTCAGAAAGGGACCAGATCAGCCATGGGGTTCCTCCCTGTGCTCTCTGCTAGACAGGACAGTTGCTCATAGGGCTCAGGGTAGCCTGGCCACTGAGATCAGAGAGCAGAGGGAAAATTTGGATCTAGGAACAGGGAAAGTATGGCTGGAGGGCCAGGAAGCCGGGTGACTAGTCATACCTTTTCCATGGACTCTATGTGCCCTTGGGAGAGTCTTGCCCCTTTGGTTCTCAATCCACACCCTATCCCCTATCAGTGATGTGCAGTCTGGGAGTCTCCCAGCTCTATGAGACTGCAAAAGATCTAGGCACCAAGAGGGATAAAGGTCACTGCTGAGGCTCCCAGCCCAGTGCAGCAAGGTCAGCTAGCAGTTCATTTCTGCTGCCCATCCCCTCTTCCTATTGCAGGGATTTTCCTTGTAGCCTCTTTTTCAACACATCCTCTGAGCCTTTCCACCCCACATTCCTGTGCAAGCCTTCAAGCAGACCCAGACTGAGCTGGGGCTCATATGGGATGCACTGTAAGCTGGGTTCCCATTGTCCACAAATCGGGACCAGCTGTGTGTGAGCAACCTGACAGCCCCAGGCTTATGGCTGCCCCCACTCCCATTGCTGTTACAGAAGAAGGGAGAAGAGTGATCCCACAGCCTGCCTGCCCAGGGGCTCCCCTCCCCCTCCACCCCAGGCCCCAACACACACAGAGAATGATCAGCTATCTAGCCAGGAACAATCAAGCATTATGAATAAAGATGTGCAGCTGGACAGAGAAATCCTCCACACCCACCTGGCCCACCCAGCAGCTCACAGCCTTCCTCCCCCAACCAGGCCCACACTACCTCAGGGGCAGCCCGCTTGGCAGACAAGCATGCAGAGACTAGTTTCCAAGGGTCACAGGGCTGTTCCAGTCTGGCACTGCCCTCAACAGAGAGCCATGCCTATCTTGAAAGTGGTTGTTTGGCTCATCATGTCATAGCCTAGGTGAGCTGGTGCATAAGGCATACTATGACCTTTGTCACCAGAGTTGGTAGAGAAGGAGGAAGCCAGCCCCTGGGGAAGCTGGGTCCAGAAACCTGATTTCAGGGCAGGTCTGATGGTACTGACTTTGGTCAGGGTTAGTGTTGATGCAAGCCCAGTGATGAGGGAGTCAGGAGGTGGAGGACAGTCTGTTGGCAACAGAGTAGTAGGATTCTACATACTCAGTTCATTGACAACAACATTCCATTTAGGACTCAAGCAAACAGGAAATAGCATCCAGAACCATGAAAGGAGTTGGCAAGGCTTTGTGGGAGGCTTTAAGACAGAGGGTCAACACTGTGGGGAGTATACATGCTCTCTCAGACAATAATTCATATAGTTTGGCCCATGTATGGCTGGAGGAGGCAAAGAAGTCCCAAGACTCCCTCCCAATTCCAGGCACTGCAGTCTATTTAAAACACAGTTATCGAATGAATTCTGACTCATAGCGACCCTATAGTAAAGAATAGAACCGCCCCTTTTGGTTTCTGAGAATTTTTATGGGAGTGGATGTTGTAGTTTTTAGGCACCATCAAGTCCATTCCCACTCATAAATGTGCACAACAGAATGAAACACTGCCTGGTCCTGTGCCATCTTCACAATTGTCGTAATGCTTGAGTGCATTGCTTCTGACATTGTGCTAATCCATCTTGTTAGGGGTCATACTCTCTTTCACTGACCCTCCACTTTACAAAACATGCTTTCCTTCTCCAGGGACTGGTCTCTCGTGATAATATGTTGGAAGCATGAGCTCAAATCTCACTATTCTGGATTTTAAGGAGGATTCTGGTTGTAATTCTTTCAACACAGACTTGTCTGTTTCTTCTGGCAATCTATGGTACCTTCAGGATTCTTATTCAACATCATAACCCAAATGCATCAGTTCTTCTAAGCTTTTCCTTATTTACTGCCTAACTTTCAAATGCATATTGAAAATATCACAGCTTGGGCCAGATACACCTTAGTACTCAAACTGACATCTTTGCTCTTGAACACTTTAAAAATGTCCTGAGCAGCAGATTTGTTAATGGAATATGTAGTGTGATCTCTTGACTGCTGCTTGCTTGAGTGTTGATTGTGGATCTAAGCACAATGAAGTCTTTGACAATTTCAATCTTTTCTCCATTTATCATGATGTTATTTATTGGTCCATTTGTGAGAGTTTTTGTTTTCTTTACATTGAAGTCCAATCCATACTGAAGGCTGAAGTCTTTTATCTTCATCAAAGTATTTTAAGTCCTCTTTGCTTTCAACAAGCAAGGTTGTATCAGCTGCACATCACAGGTTGTTAATGAAGTCTTCCTCCAATCCTTATTATATGAAGATTATATAAAGTTCTTCATTTAATCCAGTTTCTCAAATTATTTGCTCAGCATACAGATTAAATAAATATGGTGAAATAATACAACCCTGGTGCATACCTTTCCTGAATTTAAACCATTCAATATCCCCTTGTACTGTTCAAACAACTGCCTCTTGTTCTATGTACAGGTTCTTCATGAGCACAACTAAGTGTTCTGGGCTACCCATTCTTCATAATGCTACATATAGCCTGTCATGATCCACACAGTTGAAAGACTTTGCATAGTCTATAAAGCACAAGTAAACATATTTCTGGTATTCTCTTCTTTCAACCAAGATACAACTTACATCAGCAATAATATCCCTAGCTCCTTGTCATCTTCTGACTCTAGCTTGAATTTCTGGCAGTTCCCTGTCTATGTACTATTGCAGCCATTTTTTAATTATCTTCAGAAAATTTTACCTACATGTGATATTAATGATATTATTCAATTATTTTCACACTTAGTTGAGTAGCCTCATCTTTCTCCCTGGGAGTGGCTGGTGAGTTCAATCTGATGACCTTGTGGTTAGCAGCCCAATGCATAAGGCACTCTGCCACCATAAATTCCATACACTTTTCTCATCACCCCACACACACCTTCATTTTGCCCCTATATTCTGCTTCTAGCCTCAGTTCCACTCCCATACTTATCCTTAAAAAAAAAAAAAAAAAAAAAAAAGTTGCTGTAGTGACCTACACAGCTTAGCATTAGCTTCTGACAAAGTGTCTGGGCCTGGGCTTATATGCCAATGGGTCTTATTCCTTACTGCACAATGGGATTACCTATAGAGTTTTTTAAATCCCCCAAATACCAGGCTGCACCCCCAGACAGTTTGAGTGAGGATCTCTGTGGGTAGGATCTAGTTAACAATAATTTCTAAAGCTCTCTAAGTGAGTCTAAAGTGCAGTCAAGGTCAAGAATCACTGTTAGTAGTAAGCATCTAGTAGAGTGTTTAAGAGACTGAGCTCTGAAAGTAGAGAGACTTGATTTAGAATCCAAACTGCCCATTGTGTGACATAGGGCAAATTACTTAACCTCTCCAAACCTCATTTTCCTTATCTATAAATTGTTGTGAGGATTAAATATGAATATGCAAATAATAAGTGCTTAATAAATGTTGGCTATTATTAACTGAAAGGGCTGATGCAGGCAGAAACTGACATACAAGTCAAACCATTTTACTTCATCCAGTGGCTTGTAAATGCAAGTTACAGGTTGGCAATGCTAATGATTCCTAGTAGAGTTAGATAAATTCATTGATGATAGAGGCATAATGTTTCAGGGCTGAAAGAATCATTAGAAGCCATGACTCAAGTCCCATCCACTCTGTTACTAATGAGATTGCAGGAGGAGAAAGAAAGTAGAAATCTGGTCTTCTTATTCACAAACCCATAATTATACTCGGTTCAATGGTGGCTGAGTAGGATAAACACTGGACTGCGGACCACAGGGTTGATGGTTTGAGCATACCAGCTGCTATGTGGGAGAAAGATGAGGCTTTCTGCTCCTGCAAATATTTATTTATAGACTTGGAAACCCTATACAGGGTCACTATGAGTCAGAACCTACTTGATGGCACTTAACAACAACAAGAAGTATGTGTCAGGTGTTATGTTAGCATGGCAGGGTGACAAACAGGAATATGGTAAAGTCACTGCTCTCAGAAGGCATATAAATCTATAACTTATGAAGAAGAGAAAGAATTAGGAGATTCTTCACTTTCTTCCACTCTTCATGTTAAATTTATCATTCGATTCTGTTGTTCTACCTGAAGTGTATTTCATTCATGTATGTCTGTCCACCCCCACTATCATCACCATTTTCTCTCTACTGGATAACTGCACAAGCTTCCTCACCTGTCTTCCTGCTTTCTCTCTTGCCCTAATAGTGTCTATTCTCATAATTACCAAAGTAATCATTTTTCAAAGTGAAAATCAGATTATGTCTCTCTTTAATTTAGGATCTTTCCATAATTTTAGATGTGTCTAAAATAAAATACAAGGATTTTATTCTGGCCTATTCCAAAGATATGGCCTCTGGTTCCCTCTTAGATCACATCTTGTTCATTGGGTCCCTTCATTCTCCCTACTTCAGCTACCTGACATCTTTTCTGTTCTTTGAGCACAGTTGAGCTCTTTCTGACTTTAGAATCTTTGCAGGTTCTCAGTGTCTGGAAAGCTTTTCCCTTAGCTCTTCACATAACATTCTTTTTCAGCCTTCAAGTCTTAAATAATGCCTCCTTTTAAAAGTTTTTAATGAACACCCTATGTATAATGGGTGTCCCTTGTTATTTTCTATCACAGTAATCTATTTACACCCTTCATATCTTTTTATGTATTTATTTGTTAATTTATTGTCTATTTCCCTCACCAGAATGTATGTTCCATAAGGGTAGAGACCTTGACTGTCTTGTTCACCTGAGTCTTCCACAGTGCCTACAACTTACAAAGAGTTCAATAAACATTTGTTGGGTAAATGAAGGAAGGAAGGAAGGGAGGGAGGGAGGAAGGAAGGAAGGAAGGAAGGAAGGAAGGAAGGAAGGAAGGAAGGAAAAAAGAAGGGAGAGATATTGAGGAAGTAGACATAAGGAGACTTGGTGATTGATTGGGTGTAGGAATAATAAAAAAGAAAGAGGTAGTAATGATGCCCAAATTTCTGACTTTAATAACTGATTGGATTATTATACCATTTATTGAATTGGGAATATGAGAAGTGGTCACTTTGGTTGGAAGTTGATGAGTTCAATTTGTTGCATATTAGTTTAATGCCTGACATTAAAAGGACATTGTGACAAAGATCTGGAACTGAAAAAAAGCAATCAGGCCTAATGATAAAGAGTGGAATATCAATCATCACAATCACTGAATGCAAGAAAGCAGATATTATTATTCTGGAGAGCATGTAGAAAGGGAAGAAAGACCAAAGACAGACACTAGAGCAAAACTATACTTAAATAGAAAAAAGAGGTAAAGGAGTTTCAAGAAGCAAAAAGACAGATAGAAAACTGGAACCATTCAATGTCTCAAAGCTAAGGGAAAATAAAATGGGAAGCAGAAAGGTATAGTTGGCAGGTTCAGATGTGAGGATGGGAAAAGGCCACCCAATCTTGTGGCAATAAAATTATTGGTAAGCTTTAAAAGAGTAATTTCAGATGAGAGATAGAGAAGAGATATTGTAATGGGCTGAAGAGAGAGTGGGAGGTGAAGAAACAGAGACAGTGGGGGTAGACAACTCTTCCACAAACTCCTGCTGAGAAGGGAAGGAAAGAAAGGAGGCAATAGCTTAAGTAAGACACAAGGTCAAAGTAGGGTTTTGTTTTTTGGATGAGGGGGATACTTGAGAATGCTTGTAGGCTGAGGAGGAAATAGCACTGAAAGGAGGGGGAGAGATAAAGATACAATAGAACAGGAATAATTTATGGAGATAAGAGTTAGGTGTAGAGATGAGGATAGATAGGTCTTCCTAGGAGACAGGAGGAAAGGGAGAAGGAAGGCTGAGAGGGAGGAAGGAGGGAGGAAAAGAGCCAAAGAAAGAGACGGAGAAGAAAGATATACAGAGAGATTCTGAGATGAGATGAGCAGTCTTAATCTTGCAAAAATTGGAAGCCAAGTATTAGGAGGTGTGTAGGAGTTGGGATGAACTTAAGGACAGCAGAAGATAGGAACAGAGTTTCCCATGGGATGAATTAAAGAATTGTGGATCAGCAAGCACTTCCCAATAAGACTGGCAAACTTGTAAGTGCTGGAAGCCAGGACTGGGGACAGCAGAAGTCAGGACCAGCAGAAGGTGTGCAAAGCTTGAGTGTTTCAAGTCATGAAGGTCTTAGCTGGGTTTTTTAGAGTTGACAAAACAGAGAAGTGAGGGAGTCCTGAAGAGGAATGAGGGCTGGGAGAATGAGGTTGAAGGGTAGGGATGAGAAACTGGGACCAGAAAGGGAGCAATTAATCTTTTTCATTTATTCAACAAGTGGTAAACAGTGGGACCAAGACCAGGTTCAGGAAAACAAGGGAGACAGTCATCTGAGGGATGGAGAGGGTGGGGGAGTTAAGGATTACAGATCTTTGAGTAGATTCCAAGTAATGAGAATATTTAAGTTATGGTTAGCAGCTCTAACAGAGAGGATATCCAGGTCATAGAGGTTGTAAGATTACTGGGGGCTCAGACAGAGGGGGAATCCTTAAGGATGCTGAGGCCAGTGTGCGGAAGGCACGTTAGGCCAGACTGGGTAGAAATGTCTGGGAGCCTGGTGCTTTGGAAACTAAGGAGGGTCAACTCTGAAGGCCAGCAGATTTGAGAAGGAAGGATCCCTTGCCATTTAGTCAATTTTGACTCATAGTAATCCTACAGGATCGACAAGAACTGCTCCTTAGGGTTTTCAAAGCTGTAAAACTGTATGGAAGGAGAATGTCACATCTTTTCTACTCTGAGTGACTGGTAGGTTCAAACCACTGACCTTTTAGTTAGCGATGGGTTGCTTTAACCACTGTGCTACCAGTTCTTCTTGAGAAAGTGGGAAAGGGACTTCAAATCAATGTCATAGCTTCCTATGTGAGAGGGTCATAAACAGCAACTGTAAACTTGAACAATGCCAGCTTTCCTGCTGCTCCTGGAAACCAAACTGGGCAAAGGCAAAAGCAGAGCACTCTTTGAAGGGAGGTGTTGAAGGGTTTCACCAGGTTTCAGTTCTGTTCTAGGAGTGAAAGGGGGGAATTTGGGGATAAAAGACAAGAGAGTGGCTTTGTTTAAATTGAACAGAGAACAGTCAGGGCTGTAAAGGGAAGGGGTGAGATCAGATCTGGTAGATGTGGAGAAGGGGCTGGGGTAACAGCTGGAGTCCTATGTCCTTGGTCCTGCAGATGTCAGGACCAGAGCTCAGGAAGGGGACAGTCAGAAGGTAAAGTTTACCTCTTGGAGCATGAGCACAACACTTATTTCACCTACATTCCTGTCAAAGCCAAACACAAGAAAGACACAAGGGAATAGAGCTGCCAGGATCTCTGTATCTGACTGCATGAAGCCTGCCAAGCATCCAATCTTCTTATCACTACAATTCATCTTTCAAGATTTGCCTTATTATCTCCCCAAAATTATTGTGGTCAAGGTGTTTGGTGGAGTTGAATGAGCACCAAATTGGAAGAGGAAAGTGTAAACAGCCTGTGTAAATTCTGCCCAGTTTCTTTGCCTCTCTGAACTGCTTCTATTTCTTCATGGCGAAAAAACATTGTAAGAATGCCTCCCTCACAGGATGGTTGTGAGGGTTAACTGAGAGAATGCTGTGAGAAGGCTTTGTAAACTGTCAATCATGACAGAAATGCCAGTTGGGATGGTCTCATTATCATTAGAGAAGAGGGCCATGGCCCTGAGGCATTCTGACAAAGGTCAGTTTACCCATCAGCTGGCTGGCTGTCCTGTGGCCTATCTGCCCACCTGTCAATACAGGAAACTGGCCACCAAGGACTGGCCAGGCTGGGAACCTGCTTGCTCCTGGGCAAGTAGGAGTCCAGTGGAGAAAGAGGCAGGAAACTGCAACACTGGAGAGAGGGGTGGATGGAGAGTAATAGGATCCAAAAGGAGGCATCTATCTGGCTCTAATCTAGCCCCTACCCCTGGGGGCTCCTGGACCTGCGTGATTTCTATTTCTTGTCTTACAGACTGGTTGGGTGCCCCATGCTGTCTAACCAGATGCTGGGCAGGAAGTACACTCAGTCAGCCATGAACTGGGGTGATTGCCACAGGGTACCCCTAGGAGACTAAGCAGGAGAGGGGTCTGCATCACCAGGCTGATACTGCCTGGAACAGAGGGAATTTGAGTTAAATATCTGAACTGGAAACTGGAAAAATCAAACATAAACCACCTCAATAAACCTGTCAAGGCAAGAAAGCTTTCCCTTCTGTTCTCACTGACTGACATGTGCTTGGTTTCCAACTCTTATTTTTAGGTGAAGCCTTACTTAGGTGCCACTCAGCCTGGGTCTAAATCCCAGCTCTTCAACTTACTAGCTATGAGACCTTGGACAGATAAGCTACCGTCTCTTTTACCTCAATTTATCTTGTCTGTAAAATGAAGTTGTTGGGATTAAATAACTTAATATTGACATAACACTTAGAATGGTCCCTGCATACAGTAAGCACTCTTATTTTCTAGAACATTACTGTCAGAGCAGTGTCCAATTAATCAATAAGCAAGATAAGCATGGACTTACTTGTGCTTACTTTCTCATCTATAGTAAACAAGTTCACATTTTTTTCACCACATTAAAGATTCTGCTTCTAGGTGTGGCTGGCATCTGCCTCTTGTTCAACCCCACATCACCTTCCTACAGAATCAAAGACAGATTTTCAAATTTACAATCCCAGAGAGGGGCAGATTACCCAGTAAGCAAGGTAAGCATGGGCTTACTTGTGAACCTGTTCACCATAGGTTAGTAATTGTTGTTGTTAAGTGCCATCGAGTTAGTTCTGACTCATAGCGACCCTGTATAGGGTTTCTGAGGAGCAGCTGGTGAACTTGAACCACCGACTTTGCAGTTCAAACCAACCTTGCATTCCAGTGTATTAACCCACAGCACCACACCAGTTTGTTGTTGTTGTTGTTAGGTGCCATTGAGTCAGTACCGATCCATAGTGACCTTATGCACAACAGAATGAAACACTGCCTGATCCTGGGCCAACCTCACTACTGTTGTTGAGCCCATTGATGCTGCCACTTGGCCAATCCATCTTGTTGGGGGTCTTCCTCTTTTTCTCTGACCCTCCACCTTACCAAACATGATACTCTTCTCCAGCAACTGGTCCCTCCTGACAATATGTCCAAAGTATGAGAGACAAAGTTTGTCCATCTTGGCCTCTAAGGAGCACTCTGGCTGCACTTCTTCCAAAATGGATCTATTGGTTCTTTTGGCAGCCCATGGCACTTTCAATATTCTCCTCCAACACCATAACTCAAAAGCATCAATTCTACTATGGTATTCCTTATTCACTGTCCAGCTTTCGCATGCATATGAGGTTATTGAAAGTACCATGGCTTGGGTCAGGCGCACCTTAGTCCTCAAGCTGACATCTTTGCTCTTCAACACTTTAAAAAGGTCTTGTGCAAAATGAAATGCGGATGGGTCTCTTGTGATACAATAGTGAATAATTGTTATCAGGAATGCTTGTGAGGATTGGAAATGTAAAGGTAGATGTTTTGTAGCAAGGAGAGGAGTGATTAACTTTTCAGCCTAGGAGTGGAGGTCCCTGACCATCAAGGGAGAAGAGCGGAGAGCAGGACCCTGCCCAGAGAAGCAGTGATGCCTGAGATGGAGGCAGAGATGATGACGTGGAGAGATGGAGCAGTTGGGGACTTTAGACACAGAGAGGGAGAGGGGCTTTGTGATGATGACCAGGGGACAGGATTGTAGTGTATACCCTTTGGTTGGTTGATGAGGCATGGAGCGGATTTTAACCATAGCAATGAAACGATATATGATAGGATGAATGTAAAACTACTATTCTCCCATATAAATTATCACATAATTCACAATAAAACATTAAAAAAAAAAGGTCTTGCACAGCAGATTTGCCTAATGCAATACATCATTTGATTTCTTGACTGCTGCTTCTGTGAGTGTTGATAGTTGATCCAAGAAGAATGAAGTCCTTGGCAACTTCAATCTTTTCTCCATTGATAAGAAGTTGTTTGTTAGTCCAGTGCTGAGGATTTTTGTTTTCTTTACATTGAGATGTAATCCATACCAAAGGCTATGCTCTTTGATCTTCATCAGTAAATGTTTTAAGTCCTCTTCACTTTCAGCAAGCAAGGTTATATTAGTATGTAAGCACAAGTAAATCCATGTTTATATTGCTTATTGAGTAACTGGACACTGCCCTGATAGTAATGTTCTAGAAAATAAGATTGCTTACTGTATGCAGGGAGTTCTGGTGTGGCACTGTGGGTTAATGCACTAGGCTGCAAAATCAGTTTGATCTGCAAGGTGCACAGTTCAAGTTCACCAGCCGCTCCTCAGAAACCTTGTATAGGATCGCTATGGATCGGAACTGACTCAACAGCAGTTAATAACAACAACTGTATGCAGGGACCATTCTAAGTGTTATACTAGTATTAAGTTATTTAATCCCCAAAACAACCCCATGTGACACTGATTACCAATGTGAAACTGTTCACTACAGATTAGTAAGTAAGTACAAATAATCCCCTGCTTACCTTGTTTATTGGGTAATATACTCCTAATGTCTGGGCAGTTCTATGAACTCTTAGAGAACTGGGGGTAAACCCTTCATTTCTCACCTAATCTGAGTCCCAGATTCCTCATTTGATGGAAAAAAAAAAAAAAAATGTCTATGGATGTGCCTGGAAGTCCCTAGCACATGCTAGTTGTTTATTCACTTATTTTATTCTGTAGTGCTACTGAGTCAGTTCTGTCTCAGAGCAGCCCTGTATCGGGTTTCCGAGGAACAACTGGTGGGTTTGAACCACCAACGTTGTAGTTAGAAGTCCAGTGTTTATCTATAGAGCCACACCATGCTTCTTGGTGTTAAGTGCTGTAGAGTAGATTCTGACTCATAGCAACCCTGTATAGTGTTTCTGAGGAGCAGCTGGTGGGTTTGAACTGCTGGCCTTGTGGTTCCCAGTCAAGTGCTAGTCCTACAGCACCACACATGCCAAATGTTCAAAACTGATCATCTACTGATATCTCTTAGACTCCTGACACCATTTCCCAGAGGTGTCTCCCAGTGTTTAAGCAATCATCCGGGCAGACCAGGTTCCCTTCAAGAGGCTGCAGGATCGGAACATGCTGGGATCTGAAGGCCTGATACTTTACTGAGAAAGATTTCTTTGTGCATTTTAGAGCAGCTTCTTAACCCCTATCCCAAATCAAGCCCATTGCTATCAAGTTAATTCCAACTCATAGAAACACAAAGTAGGATAAGCACTGGACCACAAGGTTGGTTTGAACCTCAAGGTTGGTGAAAACCCTATACAGGGTCACTTTGAGTCAGAACTGACTCAATAACACTTAACAACAACAATCTTTATGGAAACAGACTGCCACATCTTTCTCTCATGGAGTATCTGGTAGGTTCAAATCCTGACCTTTTGGTTATCAGCCAAGTGCTGCTCATTCTTTTAAACTCTAGAGTGTATCAAACCCCCCAGGAGGACTTGTGAAAACACAGATTGTTGGACACCATTCTCAGTAGGCCTGGGGTTAAGGAACCCTAGTTGCACAATCAGTTAAGCATCAGTATGCTAACCAGAAGATGGGCGGTTTGAACCTACCAGCTACAACATGAGAGAAAAATGAGTCAGTCTACTTCCATAAAGATTTATAGTCTTGGAAACTCTATGGGACAGTTCTATTATGTTCTATAGGGTCTTTATATGCCAGAATCAATTGATTGCAGTGGGTTTGGTTTGGTTAGGACTAGGGTGAGGCCTGAGAATTTGAATTCCTTACAATTTCCCAGGTGATGTTAAAGCTGATGCTGATGATCTGAAGAACACTGTGAGAACCACTGATTTAGAGCAAGTTCATTGTGTATATGAGACACTTGGGGATCTTGTTAAATTTGGGATTCTGACTGAGCAGGTCTAGGGCATGGCCTGGATTGTGCATGCTGCTACTGCTTCATGGACCACACACTTTGGGTAGCAAAGATTAAAGAAGTGGTTGACAATTTACCAAATCTCCCCAACAGGTTGACAAGTTAGTAGAAGCCATCATACCAGGAGAGGGTAGAGTACAACTCAGTGCCAGAAGTTCAGCAAAAAGGCAGAATCAGAGAGGAGGTGAGAATGTAGTACTTTAGTACTTTGTCAGCAAAATGGGGACCACAGTGCTGTATCCCATAACAGGTAACACAGACTGTGATTAAAGCACCAGCATAGCAGTGGGGTAAACGTGTGTACAAGAGAAAAAATTTGAAAGAATTTGATATATTTTTTTCAAGCTTCCAAGTAGTATCTTGGGGTAAATCAAAATTTTGTTGAACTTCCTTACACGTATTTTATGAATTAGTATTGTTTTTAATTTTAATTATATATGGCCAGTGGGGGCCAGGGGCTGTGCAGCCTGTTCACGGCTTAAAGCTGTTAAAAATCTTAAAACTCACCTCTGATGGTCATAATGCTCTGGTGCCTGAGGTTGTGGCCAAGTTTTCTCTTGGTTCTCCCTCCTACTCCTACCCCCCAAAATCTGCAGAGGAGATTCCAAATTCTTAGGTGGGGTATAAGATGTTATACAATAATAAAGAGGGTCCAAGGGATACAAGATGTTATACAGTAATAAAGAGAGACCAATGCCATGGAGTCAAAGAGCATAGAAAGGACATGCTTTCCATGGATACTGTCATTCAGTGAACATCTGCATCTCAGACCTTGCTCACTTGCACCTCCCAAAGACAGAGGCACAGGGTTGTTGTGAGAACTAAATGAATTAATATAAATAAAATACTTTAAAACAATGCTTGGAACATAGTAAGCCCTCAAAATTTGTAGCTATTATAATGATTTAATAGTAGTCAGAGTTGGAGTTGTGTTCTCTTTTGTAGAAAGAGATCCCTTTGGGCAATGGAAAGCATCTGTACAAAGAGACAAAGGGGCATAAGTGAGAGGTGAGTTGTATTCAAGATGTGCCTGCCAAGATTCCTTAGCTGATTTAGTCTGCCAGGTCACGTGGGGGCCAATAAAACCATCAGACACAAACCAGAATGAGTCCTGTGTGACCATGAAGCCCAGGTGATGGACTTGCTAACCTTGGGGAACCAGAGACTATTTTATTATCTTCTTCTAGTTGAAAGTCACCCCTTGTGAAAACACAGTAGTAATGGTGTTCCTTCTCAAGACTGTTGTGGGTATCAGGTCCCTGCTCTGAGAAAGGGAACATTCTTGGTAGCCCTTGGTGACCACAAATCTCTCAGAGGACAAAGGATGGTGTCAATATAATGGCTTCTCTGGATCTGATTCTGACCTACAAGAAGGACCTGACTGGGGAGGATACAGTGAGTGGAAAGCACTAGGCATAGGCATGGATCCTGGACACCGGGGATGCAAAGTTCAGAGACTCCAAGAAAAATATTCAGGGATAGTGTCATGTGAAGAAGGTGACTCCAAGACTCTAAGAGAATGTTAGTTTAATGTTTGGCCTGGAAAAGGAGGAAAAACAGAAATAGAAGCATATGTTTAAAACAAGAAAGAAGAGATACATAAGCAAGTGTGCAAGCAGTGAATGGCACAAACCTGTGAGAATAGTATCTGACCCTCTAAGTAATGATAGAAATGCCAGCACAATTCCAAAATGTCCTTCCCCATTTCCCAAAATGTACACATTTGTGTAAGATGTACTTGGGAGCTGCAAATCAGCTGATTGGTTACTAAATGATTCCCATTTCACACCAGGGTGTCTAGGTGGTTTCAAGGATTATTTTAGAGGGTGACAAAAGGTAACCTGGATCCTTGCCTCTTCCCCCACCCTATGCCGGCCCATCCAGGTGAGTGGGTCCTGCTTGGCATCACTAAGAGTCCTTTTTATCAACTTTTTCAGGTTTGGAAGGATTTATTCTACCAAACATGAATAATTTGTGGATCAAAAATTAATTTGTCTAGTTTTAGTGTACAAGGACATCCTGAACTGCTAATCAAAGCCTATGGTTAGCATGAGATTGACCAAGACCATAACAGGCTGCAAACAACCTAAACCAAGGGCAGACTTTCTAGAACAGCGTGATTGACTCTTAGATTCCTCTCCTATGATAATGGCTTGGGATGAAAACCATGGATCTTGCTCCATCCCTTCATATCCCAGAAAGTGCCGGTTACTTACCAAGGATACACAGGGAAAGTTGGAAAGAAAAAGCAGGTCTTCTGCCTCCCAGCTCTGTCCTCTAGCCATGTTTCTAGATTGCCTCAAACTTTAACAAGCCTCCCTCCAAATGTGCACAGTACCTATTAAATCAGTTTTCTTGGCCTGACCAAAGCCCTCCCCTGCCAGCCCAGCATCCTGCCTTGAAGACTCCCACCCCTTCAACTTCACCGCCTAATCCCAAGTGTCTTGCATGTGCACACCCTTACCCCCCAAACTCTCCTACCCCATCCTATTCGCCATAGGAATGGGCCTCCCTCGGCCTTCCCATCTCCTGCTTCCCACCCTCCCCAGCCCTATACAGTGTCATAAATTCTAATGAAACCCCATCAGGGGAAGAAAAGGAGCAAAAAGTGCCTAATTGGCAGGGGGCTTGAAGCTCTTGGTCCCTGTGGTGGGATTGATAAGGTTCCTGGGAAGCTGTAGGGGTTTGGAGAGAGGAGGGGGAGGCTGGGGGCCTGCCTGCCAAATGTAGCCAATTAATGTCAGTGCTGCCTTTCATGCCAGCCAATTAAGTCCCACAAACTTGTCACCAGCCGTAGGAAGGGGGAGCAGGGAGGGCGGGACAGTGGATTTCAAGGGAACAACTAATTTCCCTGCAGCCAGTATAATGCATCCTTCAAAATGGAGAGCAGGTTCAGAGGGAGCTGGACTGTGGCTGGAGGTCACTGAGGGCAGTTAACAGGGGCAGGGGAGGGGGAAGGTGCAGAGCACTGCAGCTTTGTAGGGACTTTATTTGGAGCTCTCGGAGAAACTGAAGATGGGATTGGCTTCAGAATTCAATAGTTGCTAGAAACTAGGAATGGAAATCATTTTCTCATTTTGTGCCCTGCAGTAGCACTTGCCAGAGCCATGTCATTGAATCTTCACAACAAATTCTGGGCAGCTCAAAAGTGTTAGGAAACCTTGAGATTGCACAGCTTGAAATGTCCAGAATAAGAAACTGTTAAGCAGGCAAGGTCCTCAAGGTAAATATACCCCAAGCCCTATGCAAAGCAGGAACAGTGTCTTAAGCATCCAGGAACTCCTGATACATGCCTTCCCATCTTCACCAACCAGAGTTGTTGTTTTTAAATGCTGTTGAGTCAGTTCCAACTCATAACAACCCTGTATAGGGTTTTCAAAGAGCAGCTGGTGAGTTTGAACCACTGACCTTGCAGTTCAAACTGACTTGCAGTCCAGTGCTTATCCTACAGCACCAAACCAGGATGCCTTCACAACCAGAGAGAGCATCCTAAAAGAGAGTGTCACAGCCCATGCTTCCTGACTGCAAGTTAGGACAGAAGATAGTAAGAAACCTTTAGGGACAGGAGAGAAGCCCGTCACGGGTACCAGAGTGGTCTTGGCAGCTTTTCCCTTGAAAGTGAGAAAGCTTAGAAAAGTTACCATCTTACTGGCTTGGAGGAGAATTTCTGAAGTGCTGTGGGATGCCTAGGAATATACTGCCAGAGACCCCAAGAAGCAAGAAAGACTCTTCAAGACATCCTCTAACCAAATATCAAGCACCTACCCTCAAGAGTCGGGAGTCCTGGTGTGGTGCTGTGGGTTAATGTGCCAGACTGCAAGGCTGTTTGAACTGCAAGGTCGGTGGTTCAAGCTCACCAGCTGCTCCTAGGAAACCCTATACAGGGTCACTATGGATCAGAATTGACTCGATGGCACTTAACAACAACAACCCTCAAGAGTCAGTCTGTTCCCAAGCTTGCCATGGAGAGAAAGTGAATGATTGAGGCAGATCTGAATTCCAGTTATGACTCCTCCACATCTGAGCTGAGTGATTTTAGGGAAGTCCTAGCTCCTCTCTAAGTCTTAGTTGCTTAGTCTGTGACATGTGGTTGGTCAGAGTACTTACGTCCAGGGCTGTTGTGAAGCTCACAGAAGAAAAAGGGTGGGGAAAGGTTTGTACTCCATGACTGACCAGCCCAGGTTTGAAGTACTTCTGAGTAGGGACTTGGGGTAAGGGACAGATGTGCTCAGGAGCTGAGCCACACAATGGCACCAGCTGCCCCTCTTCCCTGGGTACAGGCAAAGGATCCACAATGTGTGCATTGTCATGCAGATGCCTTGCCCGCCCACCCCCAGTGGGCCCACTAATGACCCTGAGATCTGGTTGGAGGCTGGGGCAGGCTAATTACATGGCCCTGAGCCCGACAAGACCCAATAATTACACAGCAACTTGTACAGAGAGGGTGGCTAATTGTGTGACAAGCTGTGAGGGGAGGGCCAGGGCACCCCTCTAGCTAATGAGCTTCCCACAGAACCCACGGGGCAGGGCCAGGGTGAGGAGATGTGGCAGGCAAGTTCTTTCCATTCCCAACCTCCCATGGTGTCCAGTTCCTGGGAGGGTAGCAGGGTGTGCAGGAGAGAGAGGAGCAGTGATTAAGAACCAAGCCTCACTCGGACCTGTCTCCTCTTGTCAAATCTTGATCAAAGCCGCACCTGGTCTATGCTATGTGCTTGACTCTCTCTCAGGAACAATCCCATCCTCCATATCTCCTTCACCCCTTGCCTATTAGCCTCTAGCCCTGACTGGCTGGCAGGCTGGACATGACAAGGAGTAAAACACAGACCTGGAAAAGTCTGATCCATCCTCCAGATCATCTCCCACTTTTTGTAGGGATGGTAAACCAAGACCTATGTCAGTGGCAGAGTCCTACAGAGCTAGCAAGCTTTGCTCTCCCATCCCCAAGTGATCTTCTTTCTTTTTCATCCAAAACAGCCCTAGATACTCTGAGGGCTCTGTAATCATCCAGATCTGTGTTTGAATTCAACTCTTGCACTTTCTAGCTGTGTGACTTCAAGCAAGTCATCTTTCCTCTTACCTTTTTAAGTCTCAGTTTCCCCATCTGTAATAATAGATGGTAATGAAGATGAAATAAGACAAAACAAGTGAAGCCTAAAGATCAGTGCCTAACACAAACGTGACCACACTGAATGAGCAACTCTATCTCTATATAATTTCCTCTTGCACACAAGTTCCTGACATCCTACCAAGAGCTAAGCACCACAAAACAGTTTGAGGTCCAAATATTCCTCACTCCAGCCCCCATCCCATGTATAACTACTGCCTTTACAGGCACAATTCCCACCACTATCCATCAGAGGCCCCACCCCCACCACTGCCACCCTTAGACTGCGGCTGAGCTAAAGTGGGGAGGAGCATGAGGGCAGGGGATTAATTATCCCATCTCTCTTCCCTTTAGATCTGGCACCCTGTGGAGGTAAGGCTTCGAGGTGGAGAGAGGCTTGTGTGGCCCCTTCCCCCAGAGGCCTGTTTCTCAGACAATCCCTTCTCCCAATCCCCTCTCAGTTCCTGACATTTTTGGACCCCCCCAAAAAAGCAAGCAGTAGACAGACGCATTGAAGTGGCTGCTGACAAGTTGGAACAGTTTAACAAATCACTCCTAATAAACTAGTAGGGGCAAGAGGAGGGGCAGCCCGCAGCCAGCCCGCTCGCTCCCTGAGCAGCAGTTTCAACTGTGCCCTGGTTGCTTCCCCAACAGCTCTGCCTACCCTGCCTGACTCCAAGGACAGCCATAGGTTTTCCTGCAAGAGGCCTAGATGGCCAGTCCCACCTAGCCCAGCCCTGAGATCTGAGGTTCACAGGCTTCACACCACGGGATGCCCCCAAGTCTGAGGTCACCTTCACCAAAACTTCAGGGTCTCAGCACAGCCCTGTTGGAGGACAGCCTCCAGTGGGAAAGATAGGTGGCAAAGCTGAGTGACCCTACTCCCAAGCTGTCTTGTACTCTGGAATCTCAGCTGGCAAGCCCCAACCTTTTTGGTACCTGGCCATCCTTCCAGCATCCTACCAAGAATTCCTCCTTTGGCACAGCTCTAGTCGCTGACTAGGGCAAATCATTTCTCCCCTTGACCTTGCTTGCTTTCTTATCCTTCAAATAAAAGCAATTGCCATCAAGTTGACTCCAACTTATTGGGCATATTGGACATAATAGAACTGCCCCATAGGGTTTCCAAAATTGTCAATCTTTACAGAAGCACATTGCCTCATATTTGTCCTGTGGAGTGATTGGTAGGTTCCAATCACTGATCTTTCAGTTATCTGACAAGTGTTAACCATGGCACCACCAGAGCACTTTCCAATAAAGCCTGTTAATCCCCCATTTGTCTACCTCCTATGGCTGTTGTGGATATTAAATGAAATCATGTAAGTGAAGGTGCTTCCTTTAATTTAAAGTGTCATACATGGGTTGGTTGTTGGGATGACTATTGACTACCGTTGCTGTCATTATTCTTGCTGCTTCTGCATTCCTCATCTTTACCCTCAGCTGAACTGGCTCCACCAGGAGCATTTCTGAAAGGAACATTTGGCAAAGGACTTTCACTTAACATATCTTGTTTTATTCTCCAAACAATATTTAAATGGAGGTGTTACTGTCCCATTTTATAGATGAGAAAAGTAAGGCTCAGAGAGGTTGGATAACTTGTCCAAGCTAGGATGTGGTGGATCTTACATTGGAACCTATTCTTGCTTTAACTGCAAATCCATGCACTTCTAATCAACTCATTTAGAGAGCCTGAACCTCACCAGACTGGACAGACAGGGGTTCTCCACAGTGGAGACTTGAGACTTCACAATAGGTTCTAACCACAGAGTGTGGTCTCCATCCCAGAGAGTCCTGGAATAGGTTAAGCTGGGTACTGCTGCAATAGACTATATGTAATCTGATTTAGCCATTAAAGCTTCAGACCCAGACACATGCAGCTAGGCTGCCAAGTCCCTCAGTTAATCTCCAGATTAATATGCCCTTCTCTCTGTCTCTTCCACATCATCTACCCCCTGCCCCTCGAAATTACCTCAGACCTGGAAACTGAGGTAAGTCAACTCCCACACCTGTGGAGCTTCAACAGGGACTCCAGACAGCTCCCAAGGCCTCCCCTAGGAGAAAGAAGTCCAATCTGCCCTGGTCACATTAACTTGGATATGTCATACTTTCTGCCCATCTCAGAAACTGTGCTCTTTGGAGAGCATCATTCATTCAAAACTGTATTGAGCACTTAGTATGCCAGACATGGTTCTGAACGCCTAGTGCTGATCCAGGCAGAGAGTTCCCAGTGTAGAGGAGGAGAGGGATAAACACAGAAGTAACAACAGTTCAATGGGACCAGTTCTTCCGCAGGAGAATACCAGTTGTTGAAGGAGGTAAGAAAGTAGAGATAATCCAGGCAGATGATGTAGTGTGAAAACGCGCCACATGCTTACAGGAAGTGACTTATTTAGGATGGGGATGGGGAGAGACAGAGCCTGGTGAATGATGAGCCTGGGAATGGGCTAGGTCTCAAGGGTGAAACTTCAATATATCTATATGATATTGTCAGCAATGCATTCAGATCAGTGTGTGCATATGCTTTCATTCATGAATGTACACATGAGCTTGTGCACATGCGCAATGATGGACACATATTTGTATATGAATTTGTGTTCCCTGTGCACATACATGTGAGTGGATGAGTCCAAAGCTACCTCTTCCCATCTTCCTGTGTTCTCCTGAGCTATCACCTAAAGTTATTTTTCTCAGTGCCATCTATGCCCCAGCAGATGTTAGGGCATCATCCTGGCACTCTCTATTCGTACTCTGGTCCTTTTTCTTGCTATAGCACTTATCACATTCTAACACACTGTATGGTTTACTTTTTATGTTTATTATATATTGTCTGTCTCTACTCACTAAAATATAAGCTCCAAGATAGTTTTGTCAGATCTATTCACTGATGTAGCTACCACTTCTAGAACATTTCCTGGCATCTAATAAGCCCACAGTGCATCTGCAGGGAAGGGAACTCCCAAGTGCCAATTTCTTCCCAAAGTTTGACCTGGAGTTCCAGTCCCCAATTGTCAAAGCCACCTCCTCACTTGCCAATATTAGGTTCCTCACAGCTCTAAATGGGTTTAGATTGGCCATGCACACAAGTATACGTATGCATACAGACAGAAGCATGTGTGGAACACACAGTTTAGATGTGAGCACAAGGGCCAGGTTCTTTGGCTCCATTGCTGGCTCACAGATACAGATAGCCCTCACCCAGTAACTCCCTTTCTCTCTCAGACCCCCTAGCCTCTGCTAGAAAATTTCCTCTGACCATTCCCCCTCAGTCTCCCCAAGCTCAGTCCCCTCCCATCTCAGGTCCCCTCAGCCCCTGCTCCTATTCTCTTGGTATTCTCAGGTCCTGACTCTTCTCTTTATAGCAGCCCCCACCCCAGAGCAGTGCCCCACTACTCTCATGGTATTCCCTGCTCCTCTCCCTGTCCCATTACCCCTTTCCCTGCCTGATTGGTATCCCTGAATTCTGCCACTTTCCCTGTAATGTCCACATGTTGGCAAATACCCAAGCTTTAGTTCTCAAACTCTATGTGTTTCTGCCTGGACTTTGTGCCACCTGTGGGCCCAGTATCCCCAAGGGCTCTCCACACTCACTTATTAGGTCAATTATGAGGTCAATTATCTAATCCTCTCCAATCCAGTTTTGCATTGCTCTACAAAGTTGAGTCCTTAGGCACTTTCAGAGGCCCCAGGAAGCAGATGTTCAGGCCCTTGCTACCTCTCATACAGATGCCCCCAGTCTGACCTTCTGGCTGAGCAACTTCTGCTCACTACAGAGAACTCTGAAAGGGGTAGTGGACGCTGAATGGTGGCTAGAATGACAATGATTCCTGAAGCTTTGATCCTTAAGACACACTGATGTCACCTTCCCTGGATCTATCACCAGTGTCTGGGCCTGTCTGTCTGTGTATGTGTGTGTGTGTGTGTGTGTGTATGGGAGAGGGGAAGGACCAGAGAGGGTATATATGTGTGAATCCTGCCTGCAGACAGAAGGGACAAGATGACTTCTTAAACTAGGTTTCTTACTCTTTTTCTAAAGTCATACATCATTTTTTTTTTTTAATAGAAAAAAAATGGGAGGTGATTTTTACAGAGATGCTTGTACAGTCACCTACAAAGTTAATAAACATTTGCATGGAGAAAGTATAACAAACTTTTGGCAAAATTCCTTTGTCAAATATCTGATAGAATCATGGTGTATAACTTGAAAGGGTCACTACTTGCTAGATGTTTGCTTCACAAGTGAACACCACTGATGGACCCAATATGAATCAGCTCACAGCATATACTAGTATTCTGAATTTTAACCTCATAAACTATGAGAAGGAGTCCTGGTGTGGCACTGTAGGATAAGCACTGGACCACAAAGTTAGCTTGAACTGCAGGGTTGGTGGTATAAACCCACCAGCTGATCCTCAGAAACCCTATACAGGGCACAATGAGTTAGAACCGGCTCAATGGCACTTAGCAACAAAACTGTAAGAAAATACAATTTATGTTATTTCAAATCATCCACTTATGGTACATGGGAGCTTCAAAAAGTTTGTGGGAAAATGGAGTTGAAAGATAATGGAATTTTTCCACAGTTTTTTCAAAAACTTTTTATTGTGCATTGAGTGAAGGTTTATATAAAATTTACATTCAACAAATCATATACTTAATTTTATTTCAATGATCCCAATCCCCTCCTAAAGTCATGTACCTCTTTAGCTTTTCTACTGGTCTGTAGAAATATATAACCACACCAATTTGCAATTCACTTCAGACAACTGTCCCCAAAGTACTGGATGTTGTCCAAAGATATTGACTATGAGTATGAATCTGGAACCTCTGATTCAGTGGCTCTTCCCTGTGTGGTGCCACTCACTCCTGGGACAGATCACAACTTCAGAAAAAGTTAAAGAAATCCTCCATTTCCCTTACCCTTAATTTTCTACTTACTGAGTGTCTTGCCTGCCTGCTCACTTGCCTGACAGCTAGTGGCAGGAAAACCTGATGCCAGTGCCACAACCAGAACCCCAGGTCCCATGACACATCTTTTGTGGAACTTTTGCCAGAAAAGGATTATAAGTGACAAATGGCTGGGCCATTGGGCTGGCTAGAAAATGGTCATGGCCCAATGGCAGTTAAACTCATTAGGAGAATCGAGAAGAATCAACCATATGAGGAGTGGGAGGGTGGGAAAAAGTGAGAAAATGAACAAGGGGGGAAAGGGAGCTCAGGAAGGGAAGGAGGCAAGGACCCAAGAAAGATACTAAAGAGAAAAAGGAAAGGTAACACTCAGTGGAGAAAGTGTTTACAGGGAGAACCCAAGAACATCACCAAATCCAGTCTCCTCCATTACACAATTGAGATTAAGACCCCAAAGAGAAAAAGGGACTTGCTCCCACCACACATACACATTTCCCATCTTTGCTCCTACTGTCCCATCCGTACTTGGCAGGAGCTTTATCAAGTAAGACTCACCTCATGCTTCCCTCCCTATAACCTTGCTCTTTATCCATACTCAAATTAATTTCTACCCTGTCTACCATCATGGGGTATTGGTCTTTTCTTCCCAGAGATGGATTACACAATAAGCAAAATAAGTATGGGCATATTTGTGCTTAAATCCTGGTGTGGCCCTGTAGGATAAGCACTCGACTGCAAGGTTGGTTTGAACCACAGGGTTGGCAGGTCAAACTCACCAACCATTCCTCAGAAACCCTATACGGGGTTGCTATGAGTCAGAACCAATTTAAGGTACTTAACAACAACAACAACTAATCTATAGAAAGCAGTTTCACATGTTTTTCACTACATGTTATTTTACATTGTCCATTGGCTAATCCACACTGCTTCTCCCCTACCTGGCAAGCTTCTTGAAGACTGGCCAGAGGCTGATTCTTGTGATTCAGGAGTAGCCTCTAACACAGCACAGTCTCCTGATAGGGGCAGTTCCAAAGGGCAGCAAAGTGAGTCCCAAAGCAGAGACTGGATGTAAGCGTAGAGAGAACTATGGGAGACTCATGTTCGTGGTGATCTCAACTCCTCTGTGGATGCCCCACCACTCTGCATCCACAAGCCTGTGTCACTTCCCACAGTGAATGCACAGACCTGCACATCCTGCAATCAACATCCATAGACCCACTCTCCACTCTTGGAATATTTCAAGATTTAAAGATTCAGGGTACATGCATTCATGCAAGCAGATATGGGGTATACTCACTACAGCATGCCCATGTGTGAAGTGGTTTGGTAGAGTAGAAAAAAGCATGAATGCTGGAGCCAGGCTCCACCATTTACTCCAACAATTAATGGGATGCATTACTTAATCTATTTGAGTATCCAATTCCTTATTATAAGGGTAATGATAGTACCTGTCTCATAAGGTTGTTGTGGAGATTAAATAAGGTAATATACATAAAGTGCCTGTCATATGTTGTTGTTGTTAAGTATCCTTGAGTTGGTTCCAATTCATAGCCAAGGAGTAGCTTACAGGTTTGTACCACTGAGCTTGTGGTTAGTAGTCTAGTGCTTATCCCACAGTGCCATATCAGGGCTCAACATAGTGGGTTATTATACTACATAAAAATGTCCTGGTGTGGGTGTGGCACTGTAGGATAAGCACTAGACTGCTAATCATAAAGTTAGTGATTCAAGCCCACCAGGTGCTCCTCAGAAACCCTACACAGGGTCACTATGAGTTGGAACTTACTTAATGGCCCTTAACAATAACGACAACATATACACAAAATTCTAAATAAATGTGTGTGTGCAACAGAGTGCATGAGAAAAAGACCTTATGAATACGTGATCACTAAAGTGGTATGATTTAGAGACCACTCATACCTCTACCCATAATCAATACCATTGTCTGAAATTCCACCATTATACCATTTATCATTTTAGTCCTAAAGCCCATTCCTTTTCAACAATCCCCTATTAAAATGCACATACTCCTTTGGGGGTGTTAAGCCTTATCAACTAACACCTTAGTTGTCACCTAACACCTTAGTTATCAGCTAACACCTTAGATATCAGTTAACACCTTGGTTGACAGCCAGCTGAGAGCAAGACCCTGCAGGACTGGCTTTAGGAAGAAGGAAGACAGAAATGTTAGAAATAGAGAGGCTTTGATAGGTTTGAGAGGAGGACAGTAGGCCCAAATCTCACCAGCTTTACAATGTTAACAATCTACTGTTGCCCTGTGATTGTGTGTAAAGCATGGAGTCCCTCCTTCTAGATGATGTCACCAGGCGCAGGTGGAAATGAGACAGAAGGAAAGGGAGATCATATGTGAGACTTTTCCCATAGCAGCTAGTGAGTGTTGGCACAGCCAGCCTGAGCCTTCCTGAGAAGAAGGATTGAGGTTGGGAGATAGAGTCACTTTTGCCTCCCCTTCACTATCCAGAACCCCTAGGAAGGGGCAAAGTTAGCAGAGTTTGAAGGGGGGCAGGTAGTGGTTTTTGTGACCTCCCCTCCCCCACATACCCACCACCCAGAACTGCTATTCTGGAAGCCTAGGGCTGCTCTCTGATTTGGCCCTAAGAAGCCACTTCCCTGTGTTGACCTTACAGGTCATCACAGCCAACTCCTGCTCCATGTCTCTGGCATTTATCATTCCATCCAAAGTTATTCCTGTTTCCTGCCTGGACCTCTCCTGTGTGTAATGAAAGCCATAAGCTCATTAAGTTAGAGGTGAGGAAGAACTTCCTTTGATTTTTCTTTAACTTAACTCTCTCAAGCTTCAAAGGAGCCTCCTATATCCATAGAGCTGACACTGTGATGACCAAAGTGAAGGTCCTCTGTGTTCACAATGCTCACAATTTTGAAATTTTAAACTCTATTTATGTCTATAAACATTGGCGATCAAGATTCTTAGAATGTCAGAGTGAGCTAGAAAGACATTTAGAGATTATTTAGTCCCATATACACCCTCCCCACCTCCCTGTTCATCATTCCGAATAGGAGACTGAGGCCCAAATACACACACACATATTGATAGAGTAGATAAAATTCTTTAGCATGCATTCCCACATGAATCCTTGAAACAATCCTACAAATAAAGAATGATTACTATCCCAAGTTTGTTGCTGTTGTTAAGTGTCATTGAGTAGGTTCCGACTTATAACGAGCCTATATAGGGTTTCCGAGGAACACTCAGTGAGTTTGAACTTTGCAGTTCAAACCTACCTTGAAGTCGAATGCTTCTTATGGCACCACACCAGGGCTTTATCCACAGTTTGTTGTTGTTTTTAAGTGCCAAGTCGGTTCCAACTCATAGCAATCCTATACAGGATTTCCAAGGAGTGGCTGGTGAGGTTGAAATGCCAACCTTAAAGTCTCAGTTTACTATGAAAACCAACTAACAATTCTATCACTTCTGTGGATTAAGAAAGCTAATGTATTATAAAGTTCATTCAGTCCACAAATATTTCATGAGCATCTACTACATGCCAGACACTGTTTCAAGTCTGAGAATTCAACATTAAACAAAAACAGACAACACCTGCCTTTATAGAAGTAGAGAAGCAGGTAAACAAACAAATGAACACAATAACTTCAGCTAGTGATAAATTCTATGAAGTAAATTAAAAAGGAGTGTGGGATAGAGAATGACTGGGGTGGGAGGGAGGAAGTGACTTTAGATTGAGGTGATGTTTAAAATGAGATCCCAGTGAGGGCAAGGAATCAGCCATGTGAAGAGTAGAGGGAAGAGTTCTAGGCAGAAATAAAATCAAGTTCAAAGGCCCCTAGGCAAGAACTCTGATAGTTTCTCATTTATATCTCTTGCCCTGACCATTCCATTGAACTCCAAACAATTGCTTACTTAACTCCTTTAACATGGTCCAAATAGAGCTCCTGATTTAGAGGGGACCACCCCCTCAACCAACATGATGATGCTTAACAACAACAACCTCCTCTATGGACTCCTGGTTTGGCACTGTAGAATAAAGCACTGGACCACAAGGTCGGTTTGAAACACAAAGTTGGTGGTTCAAACTCACCAATCTCCCTCAGAACTCCTATACAAGGTCATTATGAATCAGAACTGACTTGATGACACACAACCACTCCCTCTAAATTGAATCTTCATTATATCACCTTCTTCCTCCAGGGTTTCCCATCTTGGTAAATGGTACCACTATCCATCCAGTCAAAAACCTAGGAGTCATCCTTAATTTTTTTCTGCTTTTCCTCTGCTATATTCAGTCCATCAACAAGTCTAGCCCCTCTACTCCAAAAATATATCCTAACCCATCCATTTATCACCACTTCCTCCTCAACCACCCTGGTTCAAGCCACCATCCTCTCTCACAGAGATTATGGAAAAAGTCTCCCAACAGGTTTCCATTCATCCCTCAGAGTCTATTTTCAATACAAAGACTAGAGTGATTTTTCATTTAAAAATGCAAATCACATTACTCTCTTGCTTAAAGCCCCTCATCGGTCTCTCATCTCACTTAGAATAAAACTCTAGGTCCTCATGATAGCTCACCTTGTCTGATCTAGTTCAGTCTGACTCTCCCACTCAACCTTATCCTTCACCACATTGCTTGCTCAGCTCCTATTCTTGCTGAGCTGTCCAAATCAATAAAGCTCTTAACATGTAGAAAGCACCCAGAAGATGTTAAGAGTTAGGTAGGAAAAAAGGAGAATGGGGGTCCAGGGAGGGTTTGGAGAGAGAAGAAGAGGAGGGAAATGTAAACTCAATAGTTCTAGCCTGGAGGAACTCAAAGTCAGTCTCTACTTTAGTCCTCATCTTTCCAGATGAAGAAAGAAAGAGATCTCCCATTCCAGATCCAGCCTCACATGCATCCTTCCTCCATACACAGAAAAAATTATGGTCAATAGTATAGAAGAGCATGTCAACGAGAGATTTTAGAAAAAGAAGAAAGGGTATCCAAGGAAAATGGTGAAGAAAACAGAAGAAATGAGCAAAGGCAGGAAGCCAGGAAAGCATAGTTTCAAAGAAACCAAAGAAGGAGTCTTGCAAGGAGTGAAGGGTCAAACATGTTGAAACTGTCAAGTGGGTTTGTTAAGGTACAAGGTAGAGAGAGTATTTTTAGTCAGAGACATCACTGGTTTTCTCAGTGAAAGCAGTGAGTATAGATGACTATTTCAAGACCCTTTGCTGTGAGAGGATCAGCAGGAGTGCAGAAGTTTAAAGGGGTGGTAGGGTAGAGGAGGGAATGCTTTTCACATAGGAACACATTTTCAGGCTGAGGGCAGCAAGCCAGCTTAGGAGTAATGATTTCTGAAGTATGGTCCCTGGGGCTGGTTGGATTTGAGAGGAAGACTAATCCATCCTCTGAGGAGGATGGGAGAAGAGAGGAAAGGAGGATCATTGAGATAGGGAAAAAGGGAAAGGGCAGACTGTCCACTTACCTGTTATGCCTCCATATTTGCCTTGTCCTCCCATGCTTTACCCACAAAAGATTAAATGTAATAGGGTGTTCTATGGATCTGTAAGTCATATTGAAGGGATGATGAAGGGGGCAATAAATTGAGGTGCTACATCCATCCCAGACCAAGAGGCAGTTGTTCGAACAAAACAAGGGAATGCTGAATGGTTTCAAATTAGGAAAGATATGTGCCAGGGTTGTATTCTTTCACCATACTTATTCAATCTGTATGCTGACGAAATAATCAGAGAAGCTAGATTATATGAAGAAAAACATGGCATCAAGATTGGAGAAAGGCTCATTAACAACCTGTGATATGCAGATTATACAACTGAAAGCCAAAAGGTCTTAAAATACTTATTGATGAAGATCAAAGACCACAGCCTTCAGTACGGGCTGCACCTCAATGTAAAGAAAACAAAAATCCTCACCGCTGGACCAATAAATTACATCCATATCAGTGGAGAATAGATTGAAGTTGTCAAAAACTTCATTTTGTTCGGATCAGCCATCAACTCTCATGGAAGCTGCAGTCAAGAAATCAAATGATGTATTGCACTGGGCAAATGTGCTGCACAAGACCTCTGTAAAGTGCTGAAAAGCAAAGATGTTAGTTTGAGGACTAAGGTGTGCCTGACACAAGCCATGGTATTTTCAATAATCTCATATGCATGTGAAAATTGGATAGTGGTCGTTATGAGTCAGTATCTACTCGATGGCACCTAACAACAACAACCACCCCAGGATCACTGTGAACCTTCCCAAACTGGTCTCAAGTGACCAGGAAAAATGGATCCCATATCTGGTAGGGCCTTTTTCCCTCTCTCCATTGCCAAATTTTCTGAAGACCCAGACCAAACTCCTCAATCATCAGCCCCATGTCTACCACCTTAACGTAAAATTCTGCCTCAATATTCAGGCGGGGAGCAAAGCCTGACCCTAGAACTTGGGACACTACCATGAATGCCTTCTGGGTCTGTGGGAAAAGGACAACTCTGTGATGGGATTTGAGTATACAGAACAAAATACTGCCCAGTCCTGAGTCATCCTCACAATTTTTGTTACATTTGAGCCCATTGCTGCTGCCACTATGTCAATCTATCTCATTAGGAGTCTTCAATTAGTGCCTCCAACAATCTTACCAGCAAGATAGTTTTATTATGCTTTTTTTTTTCTTCACAGTTGAGGAAACTGAGTCGAAAGAAATTATATCAATTGTCAAAGGCCACCCACAGCCATTGACCAAAAAAATATATTTTTTAAATCCCTAAAATTGTCAATGGTAGATGCTAGAAAGTGTGCCCTGAGTCAATCAGGAAAGGACCTAAGAGAAGACCTTAATGCAACTCCTCCCAGTACAAATGGGGGGAAATGGAGCACCTGGCAGAGAGAGTGACGTGTCCAGGGTCAGACCCTGAATTAAAGTTGGGATATATCTCATGATGTAGTGATCTATAGAGAATCTGCATGCTGCTAAGCAAACTGCATGCTGCTAAGCAAACCACTTTCCCCACAGAGCCATTTAGGAGGCAGATTACATGAACTGTTGGAGAATAGCCAAGAATGCACTAGTACTGGAAGTCTGAGAGGACAGAGACATATCTGCTTGATCAGTGTTCTGATAAATGCCTTGCACAAGAGTTGGGGCTCAGTAAGTATACGTTGAATACATGGATGGAAGAATGGCTGGGTTAGACATATGAGAGGGCTCAAAAACATTGTTGGAAAATCCCCTTTATCTTTTCATTTCATTTCCACAATCTTTTTGAAGCCTCCTCATAGGTTTGGTTGTTGTCATTATTAGGTGCCATCGAGTTGGTAACAACTCATAGTAACCCTATGCACAACAGAATGAAACACTGCCCGGTCCTGGGCTAACCTCAAACTGTTACCACTCTTGAGCTCATTGATACTGCCACTTTGCCAATCCATCTCTTTGGGTGTCTTCCTCTTTTTCTCTGACCCTCCACCTTACCAAAAATGATATCCCTCTACAGTGTCTGGACCCTTCTGACAATATGTCTGAAGTAAGAGATACAAAGTCTGGCCATCCTGGCCTCCTAGGAGCACTCTGGTTGCACTTCTTCCAACACAGATCTGTTTGTTCTTTTGGTACTTTCAATATTCTCCTCCAACACCATATCTCAAATGCATCAATTATTCTACGATCTTCCTTATTCACTGTCCAACTTTTGCATGCATATGAGGTTATTGAAAATACCATGGCTTGGGGCACGTGCACCTTAGTCCTCAAGCTAATATTTTTGCTCTTCAACACTTTAAAAAGTTCCTGTGCAGCAGGTTTGCCTAATGCAATATGTTGTCTGATCTCTTGACTGCTGCTCCCATAAGTGTTGATAGTTGATCCAAGAATGAAGTCCTTGACAACTTCAATCTTTTCTCCATTGATAAGAATGTTGGTTATTGGTCCAGTGGTGAGGATTTTTGTTTTTTTGACATTGAGACGTAATCCATACTGCAGGCTGTGCTCGTTGACTTTCATCAGTAAATGTTTTAAGTCCTCTTCACTTTCAGCAAGCAAGGTTGTATCATCTGCATATCACAGGTTGTTAATGAGTCTTCCTCCAATCCTGATGTCACATTTTTCTTCATAGAACCCAGCTTCTCAGATTATTTGCAGGGATAAGAAATCTTTTTTGCCCAAATTTCTAATATCATTCTGGGGCCATACAAAATTATCAACTGATAAATTAGCCTGTTCTTCAGATGATCTCTAAATTCAGGCAGGATATCTTCAAAGTCATACTTTGGCTCTCATGGACTGGTTTTCATTTTCTTGAGCTCCAGTCTGAATTTACATATGAGCAATTGATGGTCTGTTCCACAATCTGCCCAGGCCTTGTTTTGACTGATGATATGGAGCTTTACCACCTCTCCTTTCTACAGATATAGTCAATTTGATTTTGGTGTATTCCATCTGATGAGATCCATAGTTGTCTCTTATGCTGTTTAAAAAGGTATTTGAAATGAAAAAATCATTGGTTTTACAGAATTCTATCATGCGATTTCCATCATAATTTCTATCACCAAGGCCATATTTTCCAACTACTGATCTTTCCTCTTTGTTTCCAACTTTACATTCCAATCGCCAGTGATTATAAATATATCTTGATTGCATGTTTGATCAATTTCAGATGGAAGAAGTTGGTAGAATTCTATTTCATCCTCACTGGCTTTAGTGGTTGGTGCATAAATTTAAATAATAGTGGTATTGACTGGTCTTCCCTGTAGGCTCATGGGTATTATCCTATCACAGACAGTGTTGTACCTCATGATTGATCTTGATATATTCTTTTTGACAATGACTGCAACACCATTCCTCTTCAATTTGTCATTTCCAGCATAGTAAACCATGTTGTTGCCAGATTCAAAATGGTCAATACCAGTTTATTTCAGTTCCTAATGCCTAAGATATCAATGTTTATGCATTCCATTTCATTTTTTACAATTACCAATTTTCCTAGATTCATACTTCATACATTCCATGTTCTGATTATTTATTAATGGATGTTTATAGATGTTTTTCTCTTCATTCTGAGTTGTGCCCCATCAGCAAATGAAGGTCCCAAGGGCTTTACTCCATTCACGTTATCACAATTAACTCTACTTTGAGGAGGCAGCTCTTTCCAGTTGCATTTTGAGTGCCTTCCAACCTGAGTGTTTCATTTTCTGGCACTGCATCTAACAGTGTTTCTCTGCTATTCATAAGGTTTTCAGTGACTAAATATTCGGAAGTAGTTTATCTCTCCTTCTTCTTAGTCTGTCTTCATCTGGAAGCTCATTTGAAACTTGTCTACTGTGGGTGACCCTGCTGGTATTTAAAGTACCTGAGTCATAGCTTCCAGAATCACAGCAACTCACAAGCCCTAAAGGAAGATCCAGTCAAAATGCCCTCCCCCCCCACCCACCCACACACACAAAATCCTTGAGTCTATTTCAACTCATAGAGAACCTCTAGAACAGAGTAGAACTGCTCATAGGGTTTCCAAGACTCTAAATCTTTATTGTTTTTGTTGGGCGCCATCAAGTCAATTCCAACTCATAGCGACCCTATGTACAGCAGAATGAAACACTACAAACTGCCATGTCTTTCTTCTACAAAGCAGCTGGAGTGTTTGAAACTTACTTTTCAGTTAGCAGCCTAGCACTTAACCACTGTGCCACTAGGCCTACTTAGATCCCCCACACTGGTCCCAAATATTCTCCCATAGCTATGGCTTCCTCTACCTCCATCCCAGCTACCTACAGACTAGGAATTGGGTCCCTGAATCCCTTCAGCTGGAATGGAGTAGGGAGGAAACCCTACCAGAATTCATCTGGAATTTTGATTAGAAGCTGGACCCAGAAATCCGACAAGGTACCAGCAATGAGCCTGTTAGCCTTCTCCCCAGTGTTCACTCTAGGAATATCCCCCAAAGCCCTCTGTTGCCCATGATATTAAGCAGAGGCCCTGCCTTTATGCCCTCCTTTCCAATCTTCCCATTATCCTCTCACACACTTTATCCATCCCATGTGCTCTCTGGCATATGCTCAAGGAAGAGATTGGTTCTGTTTAGAAGTAGGGAGCCAAGGAGCAGAAATATATACTCCTACATATCATTACTCTCCAAAATCATTGCTCTCTGTCATGCAAATATACACATACCTTCTAGTGCACACTCATACATATGCCACTATACATGCATACTAGCATATGTCCATACCCATGCTCACACACAGATCTATGGCAAAGATAGAAGAAGCACATTCAGATAGACCTAGATTCACATCGCTCCTGCCAAAACTAGTCTGTGTGTTCTTCCTCATGAGCAAATATGCCTTTGTTGGTATGAGAGAGGTAAGAAAGGGTAGAGGTGAGGCAGCAGAGTGAATGTAATTGTTTCTCTCATGGTTAAATAAGGTTCTTGGATACAAAGACCATGACTAATCCAGAGTTGAAATTTAATTCCCTCCTGGGCCTCGTTATTTCCAACCACTGTGTTGGGATTCTTCTCAAAACTCAGTCCCCTGCCCAGTACCCAGCCTAGTGCTTTGGTATAGTTTTGCCCTGCCTGGCCATCTAGGTACCAAACATGTGGCCAGGGTTGAAGAAAATACCTCTTTTTGTCCAAATTGAGAAGTTACTCAGTTCTCAGGCAGACCCTCAGTGCTAGAGATCATCTACTGCTCCCTTTCCCCTGAGGGAGTACAGTACAGATCTTCTGAGACCTTCCCTGAAAAGAAGGGAAGAGGTTCCCTCAAAGAAGAATCTGTACTTTCCCACCTTGCACTAGCTACCAGGAATTGAGAAAAGAAGAGGGTATTGGTTATTGTGGGACAGAAATAAGCAGCACTCCCTGGACCCGTTCAGCTCAACTTAGCCCTTGTCCTGCTGAGCTTCCACCAGGGAGTCTCTCAAGGCTTTCCTTCCCCTTCTTGTTTCCTCTACCCTGACTCTCTTCACTGTCTCGTTCCTTATCCTCTCATGAAAAATGAATGGAGTTTTTATGAAACTCTTTCCTCTCCAAAGGAGATTTCAATTTTTAATGTCTCACCAGGATTGTAAGATAGATTGGTCCAGACCAACTGTGGGGTTAGGAGGGTCAGAAATGATCTGTCCTGAACTGAGGGAGGGGTGAGAGGAAGGGTGGGGTTCTTGGTCTGTCAGGAAGCAGGAGAAGAGATATCTGCCAAGAGAGGTCTTCAGTCTATGGAGTAGAAATACTTTCCTAGGAAGGACACAATCCCTCCCTTCACCCTCTGCTCTCCTCCTTGGGCTGTGAGATCCCCAAGAGAAGTGGACCAGCTTCTGCTGAGCACCTACTATGTGCTAGGCCCATATGAAGCACTGATGCCTCATTGACTCATCACACCAGCTCACTGATATGAGATCATAAAAAAGACTGAAAGCAAAAATCATGTAGTCATCCTGCCTGACTTCAAATAAACTCACTATTTGGTTTATATAGTATTCTGGACAACTTAGTTAACCTCTTTAAGACTCAGTATTTCCATATGTAAAATTGGGATATTAGTACTTACCTTGTATGATTACTATTAAAATGAATGAGTTCATGTAGGTCAAGTGCACATGTGAGGGGACTTCAATTTATGGAAAAATGGAATTAAAAAATAATGGCGTTTTCCCCATATACCTGATACACAGTAAGTCCTCATTACATATTTATGATGTTGATGTGACAACCAATGGCTACATGTTACAGATAATGTGGTTGAATTTCTAAGAGTTAAAGGGTTACGGTTCAAAATCATAGGGTCACAAAGTGGTGGAGCCAGAATTTGAACTCATTCCTCTGGCACATGCCCATGGCTCATATAGGTTCTGTTCCTGCATCACACTGCCTATCAAAGGGTGTAATTCTACCTTACTGAACTTTAAATGCTCTTCCATCCCATTTCTACAGGTGGCATATAGTTGGCACTCAGAAAACAAATGCACTTCTCATTTGTAGTCTATATTTTGCTATTTTATCAGAACTTAGCCTTAATTTACTATGTGTGCTCTTAAATTGATAACTACTACACACACACACACAGACAGAGGTATCTGAGATCCACATCCCTCACCTCCTTACTTGATTATTTTGGCATATTAAGCCAGTGGGAAAAGAGGAGGAATGGGAGAAGACTAGTTTTTAGCTGAAAGAGTAAACATCCAATAGAACCACAGGCCCAGTCACAAAGTGCCCATCAGTGTTATTTACATGGTTTGATTCTGTACTTTGAGTCCATGCTTTCATAATTTTTATTGTGAGGTGTATCTCTGCTAATTAGAAAAGTAAAACATAACAACTTAAGGAATTTTGGAAAATACAGAAAACCTATAAAAGAAGAGGAAATCTACTTTGAATCCCATGATAGTTATAGTTGATTTGACTTCAGTTGGTCCCCATGCATTTTTTCTATGAATTCTGAAGTCTGAGGATCCATTCAAGAGAGATATTGTGAAGCATACATGGGGAGAAAAGACAAATGAGGCCCAACTGAATTGAATTAAATTCAACTACAGAACTAGCAATGGTCTAGACACTACCAAGGAAAATGAGATAAGAATGTTTGCTCTAACTGATCTGGTCTGACTCTAAGTGACATGGTGAAGGAAAAAGAAAATGGTTCTAAATGATAAACCAGGGAACTCTGTATAAGCAGTATATGAGAGGCTACTAATAAAAAGGTGGGCAATTCAAACTCACCAGTGGCCTGCAGAAGAAAGGCCTCGTGAATTGCTTCCCTAAAGATTATAGCCAAGAAAACCCTATAAATTAACTCTACTCTGAAATATATGGGGTACAACAAGTTGTGAAGTATGAGTATTCCGGAATACTTAATTGTGCTCCTGAGGAATCTGTACCTGGACCAAGAGGCAGTTGTTCGAACAGAACATGGGAACACTGAATGGTTTAAAATTAAGAAAGATGTGTGACAAGGTTGTATACTTTCACCATAATTATTCAACCTGCATGCTGAGAAAATAATCCGAGAAGCTGGGTTCTATGAAGAAAAACATGGCATCAGGATTGGAGGAAGACTCATTAACAACCTGTGATATGCAGACAATACAACCTTGCTTGCTGAAAGTGAAAAGGACTTAAAATTCAGTATGGATTATATCTCAATATAAAGAAAACAAAAACAAAAAACTTAAAATTTAGTATGGATTATATATCAATATAAAGAAAACAAAAATTGTCACCACTGGACCAATAAACAACATTTTTATGAACGGAGAAAAGATTGAAGTTGTCAAGGACTTCATTCTTCTTGGATCAACTATCAACACTCATGGAAGCAGCAGTCAAGAAATCGAATGACGTATTGCATTAGGCAAATCTGCTGCACAAGACCTTTTTAAAGTGTTGAAGAGCTTGAGGCCTAAGGTGCGCCTGACCCAAGCCTCATATGGATGCGAAAGCTGGACAGTGAATAAGGAAGACCATAGCAAAACTGATGCTTTTGAGTTACAGTGTTGGAGGAGAATATTGAAAGTGCCATGGACTGGCAAAAGAATCAATAGATCCATTTTGGAAGGAGTGCAGCCAGAGTGCTCCTTGGAGGTCAAGACGGCCAAACTTCGTCTCTCATACTTTGAACATATTGTCAGGAGGGACCAGTCACTGGAGAAGGATATCATGTCTGGTAAGGCGGAGGGTCAGAGAAAAAGAGGAAGACCTCCCAACCAGATGGATTGGCCAAGTGGCAGCATCGATGGACTCAAGTGTGGCAACAGTAGTGAGGTTGGCCCAGGCTCGGGCATTGTTTCATTCCACTGTGCATAAAGCTATGTATGAGTGGGTATCAACTCAATGGCACCTAACAACAACAACAACCACAAGTTGATGCTAACTTAAAAGCAGCTAACAACAACACAGTCAATGGATTTCCAAGTATTGGTAAGATTGATGCACCAGGAAATGTTTTAGCAAAATTTTTTGACAACTGTAAAGATTTTTAGTGAATTGTTCATGTTGAGAAGAGTAGTTTGCTTTATTTATGGATGGTTATTTATAATTTAAGGAGTTCTGGTAGCGTAGTGGTTACAAATTGGGCTGTTAACCTCAAGGTCAGCAGTTCAAAACTACGAGCTGTTCCACGGGAGAAGGAAGAGGGTTTCTGCTCCCGTAAAGATTTACAGCCTCAGAAACCCTGTACAGGGTCACTATGAGTCAGAACCGACTCCACGGCACTTAACAACAACAACATATATAATTTATTGAAAATCTTATGCTTCCTGTTCAACTTCATTTGATAGCATGTTTTAATTCAGTGAAAGTATCAATGCATGCAGGGTAAGTAAGGCAACTACTCTGTGCCTGGAACCCATACTATTGCCACTCAAGTTGTTGTTAGGTGCCATTGAGTCAGTACCCACCCATAGTGACCTTATGTACAGCAGAACGAAACAATGCCCGAGTCTGGGCCAACCTCACTCATGTTGCCATGCTTGAGTCCACTGATGCTGCCACTTGGCCAATCCATCTCGTTGGGGGGGTCTTCCTCTTTTTCTCTGACCCTCCACCTTACTAAACATGATATCCTTCTCCAGCAACTGGTCCCACCTGAGAGTATGTCCAAAGTATGAGAGTCAATGTTTGGCGTCTTGGCCTCTAAGGAGCACACTGGCTGCACTTCTTCCAAAACGAATCTGTTGGTTCTTTTGGCAGTCCGTGGAACTTTCAATATTCTTCTTCAACACCATAACTCAAAGGCATCAATTCTTCTATGGTCATCCTTATTCACATGCATATGAGGTATTGAAAATACCATAGCTTGGGTTAGGCACACCTTAGTCTTCAAGCTGACACCTTTG
>NW_006408636.1:2908022-2911997 GCF_000296735.1 Chrysochloris asiatica | reverse complement strand
TTTTTCCTCTTCTTTCTTCTTCTAGTTGAGCTCTGATCATCCAGTCATTGAAGCCAGGTCAAGTGGGTATTATCTGCAAGTGTGGGTGTTCTTGTACATATGCCTTTTCTTCTTATCAACTGGACGCTTCACTCTACACTCTAGTCCTCTGTGGCTATGTCACTGACTCTGGGCCCAAGAGTCCTCAGGTCTTGACACACTGCTGGCCAACCAGGTCTCCAACCAGGTTTACAGGAGTCTATTGAACATTGTAGGGTCTAGCTTGTAGCTTCATTGCTGTTTTTCCCTCAGTTACACTTATGAGTGATGAACGTGGTCACCAATCAGAGTGTGTATTCCCATTGAGTCTTAGTCTTGGAAGGGGGTTTACACTGAGGGGACCCGACCACTTGCCTTGATGTCTCCCGGGCAAGCAACTTGCTTGTTCTTGTAGTAACAGTCAGTCCGCCTATATTGTTTTGTAGTTTTCCTGTAGATCTTTCTTTCAAAAAGTATCTTCTGTTCTTCTAGCCGCTCCAGGCTGGTCTGCTCGTCCTTTCAAGTGGAAATTTCCCATTTCTGAAGATTTTGGATGTTGTTTAGGATTCCACCTATAGTCTTATGTAATGCAGAGGCTCTACAGGAAGTTTCCTTCACTGGGCACGTTGTGGCCCCATTTTAGGTATTCCAATCAGTTATAGGCAGAAGACAGGCTTACAAGCTTTCTATGGTGCTTTCTGGCTATTCCTTTCTCTCCCCCTCTAGTGTCTATTTTATAATATAATGCAAGGAAAACAAGATTCAAGAGACAACCAAGCATCTTAACATTAATTCCCCCTTTCCCCATTCCAACCATGTCTGTTTCGCAAAGCCCTGTTGTTCCAATGATGTGCATACATCATTATTTACCTCTCTCCCACTTAGCCCATGCAAACCTGCCTAATTGTTCTTCCATCTGATTTGTTCTTCCATTCCCCTCTCCCTTCTTGTATATTGCTCCCCTCCTCAGCAACCAAATTATCCTGTGTCTATTCCCTGGCCTGTGCTCCACCTTCCCCTCTTTCCTCTCACCTCACCCCAACATCCCAGCAACCAGCAAAGAATCCACCACCCTTTAGTATGGGTTCTTTTTCTTAGGCTTTTACAGTCCTATGCAGTATTTCTCATTTTGTGACTGACTCATTTCACTTAACATAATGTCCTCAAGATTCATCCATGTTATTCTATCGCTTGAAGCTTCCTTGTTATTTTTCAAGGTAGCATAATATTCCATTGTGTGTATGTACCACAGTTTGATTATACATTCTTCCGTTGATGGGCAATTTGGCTGTCTCCATCTTTGTGCTATTGTAAATAGTGCTTTCATAAACATCAGTGTGCATATATCTTCTCATGCTATGGCTCATATTTCTTGTGGGTAAATACCAAATAGAGGAATTGCTGGATCATAAGATATTTCTGTTCCCAACCTTCTGAGGAAGCACCATATTGCCTTTCAGTGTGGTTAGACCATTTTGCAGTCCCATCAGCAGTGCAGGAGTGTTCCAGTCTCTCCACATCCCTGCCAGCATTTATTATCCTCTATTTTTTTGATGTTTGCTGCTATTGCTGGTGTGAGATGATATCTCATTGTTGTTTTGATTTGCCTCTCTCTAATGACTAGTGATAGTGAACATTTCTTCATATGTTTGCTGGCTGCCTGGATCTCTTCCTTGGTGAAGTGTCTGTTCATGTCCTGTGCCCATTTTAAAATTGGGTTATTTGTCTTTTTCGTGTAGAGGTGTCGTTTCCTATGTATTTTAGAAATGAGTCCCTTATCTGATGTGTCATTGCATAAGATTTTTTCCCATTCTGTGGGTCCCCTTTTTACTCTTCTGGTAAAGTCTTTTGATGCACATAAGTTTTTAATTTTTAGTATGTCACACTCATGTATTTTGTCTACTTTTGTTTGTGTGGTTTTCAAATTGTTTGGTAGTCTGTATATTCCCTGAATTAGTGCCTTCACATTTGTCCCTATTTTTTCATTGATGGCCTTCATAATTCTGGGATTCACATTTAGATCTTTAATCCATGTTGAGTTGGTTTTTGTATAAGGTGTGAGGTAAAGGTTTTGTTTCAATCTTTTGCATTTCCTTTTCCAGTTCTGCCAGCACCATCTGTTCAAGAGACTATCACCTCCCCATGGGATATATTTAGGTGTTTTGTCAAAACAGTGTTGGCTGTATGTTTGTTGTTGTTGTTGTTAAGTGCCATCGAGTCGGGTCCGACCCATAGCGACGCTGTACAGGGTTTCAGAGGGTGTAAATCTTTACGGGAGTAGAAAGCCTTATCTTTCTCCCGCGGAGTGGCTGGTAGTTTCGAACCGCTGACCTTAAGGTTCGCAGCCCGATTCGTAACCACTAGGTTAATTTCTAGATTCTTGACTCTGTTCCATTCATCGATGTATTTCATTGTACCAATACCAAGCTGTTTTGATCACTGTAGCCATGTAGCAAATTTTGAAGCTGGGGAGTAATAGGCCTCCAACCTTATTCTTCTTAAGCAGTGCTTGGCTTATCCTGGGTCTCTTTCCTTTCTGTATAAATTTTGTCATTGTTTTTTTCCATCTCTTTGAAGAATGTTGCTGGAATCAGGATTAGGATTGCATTATATGTGTAAATTGCTTTGGGCAGTATTGACATTTTCACAATGTTAAGTCTTCCTATCCAGGAGCATGGTACATTCTTCCATTTTTTACAGTCTTTTTTTCTTTTCTAGTAGTAGTGTTTTGTAGTTTTCTTTGTATAAGACCTTTGTTTCTCTGGTTACATTTATTCCTAGATATTTCATTCTTTGGGTGGCTATTATAAATGGTATTGCTTTCCTAATGTCCTTTTCAACGCTGTCATTTTTGGTATAGAGGAATCTAACTTATTTTTGTATGTTGATCTTATATCCTACCACTTTGCTGAATCTTCCAATGAGGTCTAGTAGCTTTTTTACTGAGTCTTTGGGGTTTTTTCATATAGGATCATATTGTCTACAAATATGGAGAGTTTTACTTCCTCTTTGCCAATTTGGATGCCTTGAATTTCCCTGTCTTGTCATATAGCTGTTTCTAAGACTTGCAGCACAATATTGAATAGGAGTGATGACAAAGGGCTTCCTTGTCTGGCTCCTGTTTCCAGAGGGAAGGCTTTCAGTTTCTCTCCATTGAGAGTAATGTAGGCTGTTGGTTTTGTATATATGCTCTTTATTATGTTGAGGAATTCCCTTCAATTTCTGTTTGGTTGAGTGTTTTTATCAGGAATAGATGTTGGATTTTGTCAAATGCCTTTCTGCAGCAATCGATAAGATCATGTGGTTCTTTTCTTTTTTCTTATTTATTTTGTGGAAAATGTTGACTGTTTTTCTAATGTTGAACCATCCTTGCATCCCTGATATGAATCATACTTGATCATGCTGTATTATCTTTTTGATATGTTGCTGGATTCTGTTGAGAATTTTTGCATCTATGTTCATGAGGGATATTGGTCTATAATTTTCTTTGTTAGTGATGTCCTTCCCTTGTTTTGGTATGAGGGTTATGCTTGTTTCATAAAATGTATTAGGAAGTTTTTCATCCTCCTCTATCATCTGGAATAATTTGAGTAGAATTGGTGACAGCTCTTCCCAGAGTGTTTTTTAGAATTCATCAGTGAAGCCATCTGGGCCTGGACTTTTTTGGTTGGGAGAATTTTGATGACCTGATCAATTTCTTATTTTGTTATGGGTCTGTTTAGGTTTTGTGCTTCACTGTGTGTATATTAGGTAGGTCGTGTTTATCTGAAAATGTATCCATTTCTTCTAAGTTTTCAAATTTGTTGGAGTACAACTTTTCATAGTATTCTGGTATTATCCTTTTGATTTCCTTTGGTTCTGTTGTGACATCGCCCATGTGGTTTCTAATTCGTGTGATTTGTGTCTTCTCCCTCTTTTCTGTTGTTAGGTTTGCCAATGGTCTGTCAATTTTGTTAA
>NW_006408636.1:2894280-2902532 GCF_000296735.1 Chrysochloris asiatica | reverse complement strand
AATTCTATCATACATTCTCCAGCATCATTTCTATCACCAAGGCCATATTTTCCAACTACTGATCCTTCCTCTTTGCTCCCAACCTTTGCATTCCAATCATCAGTAATGATCAATACATCTTGGGTGCATGTTTGATCAATTTCAGATTGAAGAAGTTGGTAGAATTCTTCTATTTCATCCTCACTGGCTTTAGTGGCTAGTGTGTAAATTTGAATAATAGTGGTATTAACTGGGCTTCCCTGTAGGCACATGGATATTATCCTGTCACAGACAGCGTTGTACCTCATGACTGATCAGGATATGTTCTTTTTGACAATGAATGCAACACCATTCCTCTCCATTTTGTCATTCCCAGCACAGTAAACCATGTGTTGTCAGATTCAAAATGGCCAATACCAGTCCATTTCAGCTCACTAATGACTAAGATATCGATGTTTATGCATTCCATTTCATTTGGAGACGGGCCAAATCCTTTTTTAAAGGAGACTCAGCATTAGAAGCATCAAGCCTCAAACATTTTAGACAAAAAGCACTGGACTGAAAGATCAGTTTGAACCACAAGTTCAATGGCTCAAACTCGCCAACTGCTCCTTGGAAACCCTATACAGGCTCACTCTGAGTCAGAACCAACTCAATGGCACTTAACAACAACAAAGGTCACAGTAGGTTGAGTGTAATGAACAATGTGCCATGTTTCTTTCCAAAGACTTCAGATGCTTTCCTCACCTCATGCCCTTTGTTGTAGACATTAAGCCAGTTGGTATTGTACTGCCCAATACTTTCATGTGCCTTTACAACAACAAAGCTTAGCCTAAGCTTGCTCCTGAAACCTAAGATAATTTCCATTCTGACCATAAATGGCATGCCCAATGGTAGCAAGTTATTATCATTGTTGTTGTTAAGTTCCATTTAGTCAGTTCTGACCCATAGAGACCCTGTATAGGGTTTCCAAGGAGCAGCTGGTGAGCTTGAACCACTGACCTTGTGGTTCAAACTGACATTGCAGTCCAACACATTAACTCACATGGTACAGTAAAAAAGATGCTGTCTTAGTTATTTGGTACTTCTATAACAGAAATACTACAGATGGATGGCTTTAATAAACAGAAATATATTCTTTCATAGTTTGAGAGGCTAGAAGTCTAAATTCAGAGTGTGGCACTGGGGAATGATCCTTGTATCCAGCATCTGTAGGCACAGAGGTCCTCAGAGATCTCTCTGTGCATCAATCTTCCCCTGGATTTGAGAGTTGAACTCCAGGACCAAAGGACATACTCTACTTCCAGTTCTTCTTTCTTGGTGGTACTAGGTCCCTATCTCTCCTCTCACTTCTCTCTCCTTTTTTTGTCTTCAAAGAGATTGACTCAGATACAACCTAATCCCATAGATTATATTACATATGAATTAGTATCATATTTACAATACATAGGATAATTACATTAGATCAGGACTGATCGCATCAGAAAACATTTTGAGGTTTATTTGCATCCTATTAGATCGCATCATGGAGGTGATAACTACATCTTAACTGATAAACCATTAATAATCCTAGCCCAGTCAAGTAGACACAAAACCTTAACTATCACAGTCTACACATTGTCAATTTGATATCAGTATACATCTCCTTAAACCATACATAATCTTTAAATAAAGACAATTATAAATTCATACTTACATCTAACATGATGAAACTAACATGCATATAATTGAAAATGTACTAACCCCTTATGCTGTTGTTGTTAAGTGCTGTTGAGTTGATTCCGACCCATAGCGGCCCTGTATAGGGTTTCCGAGGAGCAGTACTATCCCCAAATTCTTCCAAGTCCAAATTCCAACCTGGAACAAAATTCCTTTTCATCTGTGAATCTAGAATACAATTGATCTGCTTCCAGATGCAATGGTGGAATATGCAAAAGGTATACATTTCCATTACAAACAGGAGTAAATGGAGGGAAAGAAGGGATCACAGGAACCAAGCAAGTTAAATATCCAACAGAACAATTTGCATTATCTCTCAAGGCTGGAAAATAATCCTTTCTTCTCTGACACTGTCTTGGCAATGACCCTGCCATCCATACTCTGGGTGTTAGCCATGCATTCTGGATTCTGGGTAGAGGCCCCTCAATCTTGGTCTTCAACTCTATTTTCAAGGCCCACTAGAATAGCAACTCTGTTCCCTTGGCTTTGGGCAGCCCCATTCTCTTAGTTCATCTGAGTAGTGACCTATCCACTTGGTCCAGACAGGGCCCCATTTTTTTTTTTTTTTGCCCCCTCAGGCAGGGCAGCCCTACCCCCTCAGTTTTGGGCAAAGGCCTCATATTAATGGCAGCCCCACAATCCAGAACTGAGTTGGTGAAGATCTGACTCTTAGAAAGTTAAGAAACTGTGACCCCACCCTTAGAAACCTCAAAGGACATTGTTCTAACCTTTGAGAATTCAGAGGTCATGGATCTACCTTTTGAGATTGAAACAGCTCTGCTTCCAGTGCTCCTTAATCAGGTCGGCCTGGTCTCTGCTCTTTTGAGCAAATGTTACAAAGCCCTTTAGCTCTACTGATAAGTGTCCATAGGAACCCCACTATATCCATAAGATATGACTAGAAAGTGCTCAGCTTTCCTTCTCAGTGGGTCAGATTGCCTAATTTCACTGACAAGTGTTCAGAGGCACCCTATTCCACCAGGAAGCCTCCTACATGAAGGCACTCAGCAATCTTGTTTCTGTGTCATCTGTGCCAGTCTCTTAGTTCTGCTACTGAAATTTCTTTGCCACTAGTTCTCACTTTCTGTGCCATCTCCAGTGTTACAGTTCTCACTGTCTTTTGAGCCATTATCAGAATTGCCTTTGACATCCTAGGATTTTACTATTAGGTAGTTCAGTACTCTTCCAGACTCTGTACATTATATAATTCCAAAGCTGCTTCCACATTTTAGGTATCTGTTAGAGCAACACCTCGATCCTGCTACCAAATTCTTTCTTAGTTATCTAGTGCTGCTAGTAGAAATACCACAAGCGGATGGCTTTAACAAAGAAAAATTTATTCTCTCCCAGTTTGGAGACTAGAAGTCCAAATTCAGAGTGCCAGGTCTTCTTTCAGCATTGTCCCTTTCAGTATCTGTAGACCCAACATTCTTTGGAGATCTTGATGTGTCTTGGCATCAATCTTCTGCTGGATCTGGGAATTTCACAATGCAGTGGCCCCACATTCAAAGGACACATTCTACTCCCAGGTCTTCTTTCTTGGTAGTAGTAGGTCCCTTTGTCTCTGTGCACTTCTCTCTCCTTTATATGGCAAAAGAGATTGACTCAGATATAACCTAATCCTGAAGATTGCATCTGGCCTCAATATCATTGCTGTATGTTGTTATAGCAACTGCCTTCTAGTCAGTTCCAACTTATTGCAACCCTATGAACAACAGAACAAAATGCTGCCAAGTTCTGCACCATCGTCACAACTGTTATGCTTGAGCCCATTGCTACTGCCACTGTGCTAATCCATCTTATTGCGGGTCTTCCTATTTTTCACTGACCCTTCAGTTTACCAAGCACAATGTATTTCTCCAGGGACTGGTCCCTCTTGATAATATGTCTGAAGTATAGGAGATGAAGTCTGGTCATCCTGACTTCTAAGAAGCATTCTAACTGTACTTTCAACATAAATTTGTTTGTCCTTCTGGCAGTCCATGGTACTTTCAATATTCTTGTCCAATACCATAACTCAAATGCATCATTTCTTCCACAGTTTTCCTTATCCCTTGTCCAACTTTCACATGCACATGAAGCTATTGAAAATACCCTGGGTTGGGTCAGGTGGACCTTAGTCCTCAAATTGATGTATTTGTTCTTGAACACTTTAAAGAGATCTTTTGCATCAGATTTGCCTGATGCATACATCTTTTGATTTCTTCACTGCTGCTTCCATATGTGTTGATTGTGGATCCAAGCAAAATGAAGTCTTTAATAACTTCAATCTTTTCTCCATTTATCCTGATGTTATGTACTAGTCCAGTTGTGAAGATTTTTATTTTCTTTACATTGAGATGCAATACATATTGAATGTTGTAGTCTTGGATCTTCATCATTTTTGCATCATAGAAGTGAGGATTTACAATACATAGGATAATTACATCAAATTAGAGCTGATCATATCAGATCACATCATAGGGTTGATTGTATCATATTAGATCTCATTATGGAGTGGTAACTACATCTTAACCCCTAAACCATTGAGAATCCTACCCTAGCCAGTTTGACACAAAACCTTAACTATCACAGATGCTGTGATAAAGTTGCTTACTGAAAAGGGGTGTATCTTTAAATTGGTGAGAACTTGGGCTAAATATAAACTTGATATCATTGACAAAAATTAATCTGAAAAACTTTAAAAGGGAAATAATTAAAAGTCATATTGTATTATTCCTAGACTGCACAAATTTATAAAAGCAGGAACCAGTAGATGGAAATATTTCATTTTCAACCTATTTGGTTTTTGTTTTGTTTTGTTTTGGGGGGGGGGGCAATTGACTTAGAACCAGAGGAAAGTTTACAAAATTCATTAGAACAGTGTTGAAAAACCTAATAATTTTATTTCCCAAAATATTCTCCCTTAAAATAAAATTTAAATATCCAGAAAGCTTACAAAATTGTGCAAAGGCTGTAAAACTTCCCCATAGTGCAGAAAAAATTGCCATTAAATGAAAAAACATTGACTAGAATGATTTATTTTCAACCAGTTAATAATTTCAACAACTTTACTGCTGTTGCCTATTTTGACAAGCTTGTTTCTGACATGCAATCAAATCCTCATATATCTCAAGGCCCGGGGTCTTGGGTGGGGTAGTGTGGAATAACCAGGAAGCAAAGATGACATTTCCTAGTTTTGTACCTTGTGATAAAATCACTCCTCCTCTCTGAGCCAGTTTCTTCTTCTGTGAAATGAGGGAAATGACCCATTGCAGCCAATTCCCAGGACTTTTTCAAGGATCATATAACTGGGGAATATTATTAAAGCATTCGCAGAAATCAGTCTGACCAGAGGTAGTAAGATGGCAGATAGATCATAAGGACCCGCTACAAAAGATAGGGATAACCAAATAAAACAGATACAGATGATAGTCCTGGAGCTCTGAGCTTCAGATTAAAAGATACAGAAGTGGGTTGAATGCTTACTAGGAGAGAGAACTGAGCAGACACAGCAAAAAAAGGGGTAGATTGGTGATATGAGCCAGCAACCAGACAAGTGCAGCCATCTTGAGCTTTTGTGAGTGGCTTCAGAGACAAGAAAACATATTGGTGCTGCAGAAACATACCTGTGACTCTCAGAGACAAAGGTGTGATTTTTTTCTTGGTCACCACACTCCCCTGGTGGCCAGACATGAGGCCAGCCCCCACCCACATACACCCTCAGAGAAGCTACTGCTCTTCCAGTGATAGGAGCTGCATGGGGGTGAATGTCACAGCTGTGGGCCACATTAAAGGAGAGGGGAGTTATCCACATTGACTCCATTCATACATGCCCTGATCCAAATCTGTAGATCTGTACTGCTGACCAGGCCAGCTGCAATGTGGTCATCTTAATCTTTCACGGGTGACTTTGAAGGCAAGAAGGTAGCAGGTGGTCCAGAAGTATACCACTTATTGGTAGACAGAAAGGAGCAATTTTAAAATGTTTTCTCTTCTTGTTGTACTCCACATTATCCTGGTGGCTAGAGGTGTGGCTGACCCCCATCTGTGTACACTTTCAGGGAAACCCCTGCTCTCCAGGCTTTCAAAGTAACATGAAAGTGTGTGGGGAGCTAGCAGCACCAACCCCAGCAACTAGAACTAGGTGTGGCCTATTCCAGACCTGCAGAGCCGGTTCTGATCAGCTCTAGAATAGCGGGACCTCACACCCTCAGCTCCACTCTGGGATGGAAATACCCTGATAACCCAGCTCATTTGGGGTCTGCACAAATTAATTATGGATTAGGTGTCCAGAAGAGTCAACACCTACAGGAACTCCATCTAGGGTTGAGTGTTACCATCTCATCCCTTACCTACCCATGATGGGAGGTCCTTGGCTAACAGAAGACCCCAGAATTCTCTCCTCTCTGGGTCTGGCACCTGCCCTGGTTTTATTTTTTCCATCATTGTTTTTGTTTCTTTATCCTGTCTCCCTTGCCTTAGTCTCTTTTGCTTTCTCTCCTTTCTATCTCACCTTTCATCTTTTCTTTTTTTCTGCTCTTTCCCAATCAAAGCTGCTTCTTTCTTTCTTCATATATTTATATCCTTCTTTACTGAATTTTTAAAATTTATTTATTTACTTATCGATTTCACTACTCTGTGATCTATCTTTTATTCATTCCTCTCCCTAATTTTATGTAGGCATTTTTCTTTCTATTTCCTCAGCCTATTTTCACTCTCTGTTTTGTATTCTTTGGCTAGATGTTGCCTGCATTTTTCTTTCTTTCATCTTTTTCTTTTTTTTTACTATTTTCTTTTTTCATTGTTGTTTGTTGGTTTGTGTTTGTTTTCCTTCTCTCTTGTGTGTGTGTTTTCGCTTTTTGTCTCATCTGACAGGAGACTGCAACAACTCTACCTTCTACAACCCCACCCATTGGGCAAGAGCCAACATCAGCTGCTATACACTGGATCAATGACAACAACCAACATAAGCCAAATCCATCCTAAACTGAAATGTACGAACATAAGCTCATCTCCTGATCACACTCACCAGGAGGTAGTTAGTGAGTGCCTAAGAATACACCAACAATGAAAAAAAGTTCCAGCCCAGATGGTTTTACCAAACATTCAGAGAAGAGCTGACACTAAATTTACTCAAACGATTCCAGAACACACACACACAAAAAAGGATGGAAAAATCCCAAATATATATATATATATTTTTGGTATAATCCTTATACCAAAACCAGGCAAAGATATCACTAAAAAAGAAAATTATAGACCAATACCCCTCATGAACATAGATGTAAAAATTCTCACCAAATTCATAGCCAATATAATTCAACATCATATCAAAAATATAATATATCATGACCAAGTGGGATTCATTCCAGGAATGCAAGACTTGTTGAATACTAGAAAAATAATCAGTGTAATCCACCATAAAATTTAAACAATGGAAAAGAATCGCATGGTCACATAAATTCATACAGAAAAGCTATTTGAAAAAATTCAACATCCATTCCTGATTAAAAAAAAAAAAAAAAAGACTCAACAATGTAGGAATAGAAGGGAAATCACTCAGCATAATTAAGAGCATATATATAAATCCAACAGCCAACATTACCCTCAGTGGAGAGAAACTGAAAACATTCCTTATGCAAACAGGAACTAAACAAGGATGTCCATTATTATTACTCCTGTTGTAGGATAAGTACTGGACTGCAAGATTGTTATGAACTGCAAACTCCCCAGCCACTCCTCAGAAACTGTATAGAGTGCCGCTATGAGTTAGAACCAATTCTATGGCAGTTAATAACAACATTTGACATTCAGTATTGTGTTGGAAATCTTAGCCAGAGTTATAAGGCATGAAAGGAGAATTGAAGGCATCCAAATTGGAAAAGAAGAAATAAAATTCTATTTGCAGATGATATGATACTATACTTAAAAAACCCCAAAGACACAGCAAAAAAAAAAAAAAAAAAAAAAAAATTATAAGAATACATTGAAATTTTCAGCAAAGTTTTAGGGTACAAGCTATACAAAAATCAGTTTGATTCCCAGACACTAATAAAGACAGCTCTGAAAAGGAAATCAGGAAAACAATAACATTTACAATAACCACTTAAATGATGAAATACTTAGGAATAAATCTAACCAGAGAAACAAAAGACCTATACAAAGAAAACTACAAAACACTACTACAAGAAATCAAAAGAGATTGACAAAAATGAAAGAATGTACCATGCTCATGGATAGGAAGATTTAATATTGTAAAACCTCAAGAAAAGGTTTCCATACTAAAAGAAACATTCTTTGATGGCTACCAGGGATGGGAAGGAAGGGAGACTAATTCACTGGCTAGAATGTAGATACATGTTAACCCGGGTGACAGGGAGGGCAATATACAAGAAGAGGAAAGTTAGCAGAAGAATGATGAAGTTAAGTGAAGTCACAGGGAGGTATGCAAGGGCTAAAGGAGACAGAGGTAAATAGTGATACATAAACAACCTTGAAACAACAGTGTTCTATGTATAGATACATGGGCAGAGACACAGGCTGAATGGGTATGGCAAGAAGAGTAGGATATA
>NW_006408636.1:2884361-2894175 GCF_000296735.1 Chrysochloris asiatica | reverse complement strand
ATCCTACTCTTCTTCCCAACCACAGGTTAAGGAGCCCTGGTAGGAGAGTGGTTACAAGTTGGGCTGCTAATCTCAAGATCAGCAGTTCAAAACTCCCAGCCATTCCAGGAGAAAGATGAGGCTTTCTTCTCCTATTAAGATTAACAGCCTCGGAAACCCTATGCAAGGTTGCTATGAGTCAGAACCAACCCCACACACACCACCAACAGCAACAACCACAGGTTATGAATCGGGCTGCTAACCTCAAGGTCAGTAATTTGAAACTACCAACTGCACTGCAGAAGAAAATTGAGGCTTCTGCTTCCTTAAAGATTTACAGCTTCAGAAACCCTGTACAGGATCACTATGAGTTGGACCTGACTCCATGGCACATAACCACAGGGAGGAAGCAGATTAACTGTTGCTGCATGGAGGAGATTGCAATCATTGAGTTGAAACAAATTGTATGAGATGTTAGTGCAAAATTGATGATCTTGTCTGTAAACTTTCCCTAAATTCACAAAAAAAAAGTTAAAAAAAAAAAAAATCAGTTTGACTGACTCTTCCACCAAGATGCAGGTTACATAGCCCTCCTGAGTCTCGTTTTTCAAAAAGGTCCCAAAATACCTATGTCTATGACATGTGTACCTGGCACATATCAATTAATATAAATTACTTTTATGGATGGAAAAACCCAGGTTGGATAATTGTGAGGTGTTGCCATCATCTTTTGATCTAACTATCTATTTACTTTTAACTTTTTATTGCAAATTTAGTGAAGGTTATAAAACAGATCATCAATCAGTCCCACATTCAGTAAATCATACACTTCATGTCATTATAATTCTTGAATTCTTGCAATTCCTTCCATGTACCATCAGTTAACAGTATTTACCTCTAGTCACTTGAACTCTTGCACTCCTCTCTGTCTTTCACTACCTTCATCTTTTCTGTGCCAACCTACCGCTTGTTGTATATTGCCTACTCCATCACCCAAGTTAACATGAGTCTACCCTCTACCCCATGAATAATTTTTCCTTCCCTCCCACCTCTAGTAACCATCATAGAATGTTTCTTTTAGGAGGAAATTATTTTCATAACTTTTTAAAAGCAGTGATATCATACAATTTGTCTTTTTGTGATTGACTGATTTCACTCAGCATAATGTCCTTCTGGTTTTGTTTAATTCTCCCAATATTCCAGAAGTTGGGTGATGGCACGGACTGGACCTTACCCACTAATGTGTCTTTCACATAATATAAACACAATAGTCATCACACCATGAAGCTTTTCATTCTTCTTACCCATTCTGTTATGATGATATCCTCTATCTGGATGATGATCTGTCTATCCTTATCATCTTAACTTCCCTTCACTCATAAAAAGATCCAGATGAGCTCATATAGCCCCAATAAACAGAGATTGTATTAATACATAATGGATACAGCTGAGGCACACACCTCTATCTCTCTTCTGGCTCTGCCCTTGATTGAGCCTTTGCCTATGCAGTGTGTGAAGAGCCCTGGGCTAAGCTACATTATTCCTGCTTTCTTTATTCAGACCTGCTCCTGATTTGCTGTAAGACTTCAGTATTCTCAATTGAAACATAAAGAGATTGTACTAGATCGGTGCTTCTTAAGCTTGGAAAATATACAGATCTTCCCTTTATAAGACAAAATATTCAGCAAACCCACTCCACCCCTCATCCCCATCCCCCACTGAGAAAATATCTTTTGACAACTGCATCAATTACCACTACGCTCAGGTCACTTGAGAAACATTGTCTTCAGAACTGAATGCAGTATATAAAAGTGTCTTTCAGTTTTGAACTTTAGCTGTCTTTATAAATGTAAAAAGATTATCACAGAAATTGCATAAAGTTAAATTGTCAAAGATTTTGTGGCCCTTGAGAGTACATCAGCAGAATCCCCTTTCTCCCAACCCCAAATTGCACAAATCCAAGTTTGAGAGTCACTGGACTTTTACCTACTTTTATTATCTGTTTATTGACTTGCATATCCTAGTTCTATGTTCCCAGACATCCCCCTCTCATTGTCCTATCCTGTCATGCCCAGCTCCATTGACAGGCCAGATCATACCTCCTTTCCTTTCCAGGGACCCCAGAGCAGGTATGTGGTTGGGGTAGAAGCTGGGCCTGGGAAGGAAACAGCCTGAGGCAGCACTTTCCATCTTCCACTAGCACTAGGGTACTGTCTCTGGCCAAACCTCAGTAAATCCCCCATATGCAGAGGCGGGACTAGACAGGGGTCTTAAGCCAGAAACTTCTGCTGCGGCCCCAAATACACCTTTAGGTTTTCCTAGAAAATGGCTCTTTGCTCCCTTGGGCCCTCCTTTCTGGGGCACCCCTCTCCTTCCTTGCCAGGTGAACTCACTTAGGGAAGAGGAAACTTGTTCTGCAGGTGCAGCTAATAGAAGGAAGAGGATGTGGTGGTGGATTAACCAGAAAGCTGAGATCACCATATCTCCATTCCGTCTTTTCTGAGAGCAAGGACAGCCCTGGACTAGCTCATGGAGAAGGCATGGGGAATCTAAGAGAGGTGTTTGATGCCAGAGAAGACCTCCATGTTTGACATTTGTCAGGGACTGACTGTTGTAAGATCTCATGGCGCTAGATGTCAGTTTACACATTTGGAAAGCGGGTGGGATCCCAGCTCTGAACTCACTTCCAACTAACCTTGAAAACCTGGGAAGAGCTATGGATGAGAAGACCCGTTTGAAATTGTAAAGTAATAGTCCTGTGTACTGATTATGTGTGTGCTTGCACAAAGAAGCATGCATCACCAGCATACCTTGATCCCCGCTTTCCTGCATATAATGTTCAACCTTGAGTATGCATTGTAGTCACCTGGAAGTCTTCTTAAAGCAGTTTGTTAGGCTCTACCCCCAGAGTCCGATTCAATAGGACTGAAGTGAGGACTGAGAATTTGCATTTCTGATGAATCCCCATGTGCTGATGATGATGCTGGTCTGGGACCACACTGGAGAGCCACTGCCTTATAGTGGACAGATGGTTTCACATCTACCATGGTTTCTGTGTATGTTCTCCCTATGTGTGTTGCTCTTCCCTTACTGGAGGGATAATGGGAACAGAACATGAGGTCACAGTTACTCTTAACCACAGGCATCCCTGTGTCCCATATGGGCCTGATAAAGAAAGATCTCTTTGACAACATGCAAAGAAAAATCAGTTAAGAGTAAGCCAGGACCTGGAGATGAGAGAGAGAAGAGGATGGGCTGGTTGGTTTAAAGTGTGGTGAGACCTGGGGACACCTAAGCCCATGGAGGACATAGCCACAGAGGGCTAGAGCTGAGAGTGAAGCATCCAGCTGATATGAAGTGAGGGGAGATGTACAAGAACACCCAAATTTGCAGATAGTACCCATTTGACCTACCCTTGATGCCTTGATAAGCAGAACACGACTAGAGGAAAATTAATTTTTTTTTTTTTTTTTTTTGCTAAAGGAAACAAGGGTAAATTGCTACAACTTGATGAACTTGGCCTATAGACTTGGAAGTAGTAGCTCAAAATACCAACAGAGAGGGAAGGAGCCTTCACATCAAGTATCAATGCTATCCCCCCTGTACCCCTGTACATAGGGTAGATATGGATGGGCCACTTAGACATTGGCTACCTGAAATGAGGGGGTGATAAAAGCACAAAGTGACTGGCTTACAAGTTTTCAAGAAGGAGTTTAGTTTAAGAGTGTGTGGGGGAAGATAGAGTCCCCACTGAATAGTTTCCATCTTGTCTAGATGGGTCTGCTAAAAAGAGATGGGGATCAGATTCTTATGATTCAATAGTGAGTAATTGTCATCATGCTTAATTGAGACTGTCACAATTGTAAAGATAGAAGTTTTGTAACAAAAACAGGGAAGTAGTTAATCGTACAGTCCAGAAACAGAGGACCCTAGGACCATCAAGGGAGGAGAGCACAAGCAGAAAGCTAGGCCTTACTCTTTTAGAGCATTTCATCACTATCCAACAGCAGGAGGGAAAGGGGGACAAAACGAGACCAAATTTCTCCCATTTTCCCCAAGTTTTGTTGTGACAAATATTTAAAAACCTTGCAACTAAAAATATAATTTCACTAATCAAGAACTTGTTTATGGAAACAAATTGCTTTTTATAGCTATTAGTTGGGGTGGGGGAGTAAAAATATCTTAAAGGGCATCTAGCCTTGCTGAAATCCCCTTAAAAAAAAAAAGAATAGTGAAATAAAAACAATTCAATAAGTCCCTTCACCCCAACTTTTAAGCTGCATTGCATTAAGCCCAACTTGCTTACTAGTTGTACCCAGACCTCCATGGGCCAAGAAACTTCCAGAAGCATTAAAAAAAAAAAAAAAAAAAAAAAAAAAAGTTGATATCTATCACTTCTCATCAAGTGGGTAGATGTAGTTGGCTGTTTGTCCCTAGTTTTTTTATTTATCCCATAATTATGTTTGTGCTTTATATTGTATAAACAGTAATGGAACTTACATTTTTATTTTGTTTAAAAGAAAAAAACTTTGTTCCAATTATTTCAAGAACAGTTCCATTTTTTAGTTTATTAGGGGAAGGGGTAGTTACCACTTATTTTATTTTGAAATATTTCGGCATTCTTTTGAGTTAAAAAATTGTGATGCAGGGATTTGTGAGTGAGACATTCACATGTGAAAGATGACTTCATTAGTTGTCCGCTTAAAGCAGAATAAAGTGTGCATATGTACATAAAATGTCTTCATTGTGCAGTGCCTTTTAGATGTTCTACTTTCTATAAAGTCTTCAAATTTTTGCATATATATATTATATATATAGGAGCTCTGGTAGCGTAGTCGTTATGAAACGGGCTGCGAACCGCAAGGTCAGCAATTCGAAACTACCAGCTGTTCCACAGGAGAAAGAGGAGGCTTTCTGCTCCCATAAAGATTTACAGCCTCAGAAACCCTGTACAGGGTCGCTATGAGTTGGAACCGACTCCACGGCACATAACAACAACATATATAGTTATGATGTAATGTTATAGAAATATACATATTTTTTTCAGGGGTATCTGATTGCTCTGTACTTTGTTATGGAAGTTGAAAGAAAAAAGTATTTTATCTCAGAAATTAAAGTTAAATATATATATATATATATATTCTTCCCCAGAGAAGCAGCAACACCAGAGATGGAGGCAGAAATGGGGATATGGGGAGAGGGAGCAGCTGAGGACTCATGGAAAGAGAGGTACTGGGTGCTGGCAGCCAGGAGACAAGCTTGCAGAATGTGCCCTTTGGTGGTTTAAATTATTATATATGCCTGAATGTTAAAAAACAAAAACAAAGAACTAAGGCAAAGATGGGAACATGGAGAGAGGGAGCAGATTAGGACTCTAGATTCATGGGAAGAGAGGGATTAAGAGCTGGCAGCTAGGAGGCTGACTTGCAGAATGCACTCTTTGATGGTGTAAATGATTATATATGCCTGAGTGTTAAAAAAAAAAAAAAAAGTGAATAGAGAGAAAAACTGTTAACTGATTGTACGTGGAGGGGATTATAATCACTGTAATGAAATGTATATGATTTGTTGAATGTAAAACTGATGATTTGCCCTGTAAACTTTCACTCAATTCACAATAAAAACTAAAAAAAAAAAAAAAAAGAGTAGGTCAGGAACCCTTCCCAACATACACATTCAACCATACTCACACAACCATCATACACAAGCACAATTATTATGCATACACTCACACATACACATGCACACTCATCTCATACTCCTTTAATGTAGTGGTTAAATACAAAGACTAATGAGCAGAATTGCCTAGGTTGGACGACTTATTCACTTTCTAATTTAATCTCTCTGTGATTCAACTACCTCATATATAAAAACGGGGGAATGATGAACCTATGTAATGTGATTGAACTATATAAGTGAAGATTGCTGAAATGGCAAATGTTTTGCTACCTATATATTTACCACAAATTTATGAATCCATAAAAAAAGAAAAGGGGATAATGATAATACTTAAGTGAGCTCCAGGCCCCACAGGAAGGAAGCCTCAGTAGGAAAAGGTCAGGCCAAGTCATAACTACTATTAATAAATTCACCCAGGTCAAAGCAGCCTCCAACTTAACCATGACCCACTTACTCACTGTCTGGCCTTGGGTCAGTCTCTTGCCCTTCCTGGGCCCCTGCATCTGCACCATAGGGGCTAGGCGGGGTCATTTCTCAGGGTTGTCTTCTAGCTCGACCACACAGTGGGTTCATGACCAATGGTGCATGGCAGTGACTCAGCCTGCTTTCATCCTTACTAACGCTGAGAGAAGCTGCTCACCCACCCCTGAAGAAGAGTTTATTAGCAATTCTTCCACTGCCTTCTCTTCTTTTGATTTTTCAGACCCAAGGATTTGTGAAGGAGGCCAGAGCTGGAGAAGGAATGCCAAAGAGAAAGTCTACCATAGACCCTTTATTTACTTCTGGACCCTGCCTGATAGATTAAAGCACTGGTGTGTTCCTCACCTCAATAAATTCCCAAGAGACAGGAAGCACAAGAGAAAATGGAGGTTTCAAGAGGTTGTTTGTTGCCAAACGAACTAGGACTCGAATCCAGGACTGTAAAATCCCAAATCTACTGCCCTGAGCTTTGAAAGGCTTGTAGAAGTCAGGCATGGCGGAAAAAAATGTCTTTATTACCACCGCTTTCTGTCTTCACATCTTTGTTTAAATGTCACCTTCTCAATGAGACTAAAACTGTCCCTACTCTCACAACTCCAATTTTCCTTATTTTGCTTGGTTTTCTTGTTTTCTGTAGCTCTTATTACCTTCTAGCATAATATATAAAAATCTATGGGCAGAGATCTCCATCCATGTTGTTTACTGTGGTGACTCTAATTTCTACATCAGTGTCTGGTGCATATTAAGTGGGGGTGGTTATATGCCATGGAGTCGGTTCTGACGCATAGTGACCCTGTATAGGGTTTCCGAGGCTGTAAATCTTTACAGGAACAGAAAGCTTCATCTTTCTCCCATGGAACCGCTGGTAGTTTCAAATTGCTGACCGTGAGATTAGCAGCCCAACTCGTAACCACTATGCTACCAGAGCTCCTTGCATATTAGTTACTCAATAGATATTTGTTGAAGGAACAACACATCTAGTAGAACTTCCGCAGGGTAATGGCATGGTGGTGGTAGAAACTGGCTCTTAGCTGATCTCTTTGCCTTCATTCTCCACAAAGGTACTGAGGCCATCTTTCTGAAATGCAAATCTGACCATGTCCCTCCCCTAATTCAAACCTTTCCAAGACTCCCCATGAGCTGTGTGATAAACTCCAAACTCGTTGGCCTTTCATGATTTGGCCTCCTGCTTCATCTCATAATCCACCTAACACATCCCCTAACCCCACAATGAAAACTAATGGTTTGAAGCTTCTCCAAGATGCTCTGGTCTCACCTGCCTTTGTTCTGTCTGCCCTCTGGTCTCTCTGCTGTCTTGACCCTCTGCTTAAACACCCCTCCCCCTTGGAGACATTTCTCAATAAGATGACAACTTAAAGCATTTCATGACTCCACCTGACTTCCTGCTCCCCACCCCAGGCACTCTCTGAGCTTCCCAACACCTGGAAGAGGCTTTAGTTATAGTACATGTTTCACTGTATCCCTATCTGTAGTCTTCATGTAATTCTCTCTCAGTGAATCAAGAACCCCTAAAGATAAGAAATCCTTGTGTGGCGTTGTGAGTTAGTGTGCCAGACTGCAAATCCGTTTGAACTGCAAGGTTGACGGTTCAAACTCATCAGCTGATCCTAGGAAACCCTATACAGGGTCGCTATGGGTCGGAATCGACTCGACAGCACTTCCCAACAACAACCACAAATATAAGAACCTACTATTTCTTGTTTATCTCTATGTCCTTAGTGTCCAGCCACATGGTAGCTGCATGCATGAATGAATTGTTGTTGTTGTTGTTGTTAAGTGTCATGGAGTCCGTTCTGACCCATAGTGACCCTGTATAGCGTGAATGAGTAGGAGTCTATAAATGCCACTGATATTTCAATTTTCAAAAGCTGTAATAGAGAATGTATATTTTCCTATGGTATGATTGTACAGCCTAAAGCATCAAATTATTTTGCTTTGAACAAGAATTATATCAGAATTTATATAATGGATGACAGAAAAGACTCTAAAACATGATCTTGAACACAGAATAGTGAAAATGAATGAGAAAAAAAATGATGAACTAAAAGAGCTAAACAGAAAATTTCAAAGGACAGCTTGAGAAGACAAAATAAAATAGTATAATAAAATGTGCAAAGATCTGAAGCTAGAAAACCAAAAGGAAAGAACACTCTCAGCATTTCTCAAGATGAAAGAACTAAAGAAATCATTCAAGCTTTGACTCAAAATATTAAAGGATTCTTTGGATAAAATATTGAATGATGCAGGAAGCATTAAAAGAAATAGAAGGATACACAGTGCCATGTTACTAAAAAGAGTTGGTTGACATTCAACTATTTCAGGACATTCTACCATGTCAAGAACCAAAAACCATGCAATTTACAAGAACCAATGGTACTGAAGGAAGACATCCAAGCTGCACTTGTGAAAAGCAAGGCTCCAGGAATTGATGGAACACCAATTGATATGTTTCAGAAAAACTTATGAAGCACTAGAGGCAGTCACTAGTCTATACTGGTAAATTTAGAAATGCTATCTGGCCAATTGATTGAAAGAGATACACATGTGTGCCCATTTCAAGGAAAGGAGGCCCAACAGAATGCAGAAATCATCTAATATTATCATTAATATCGCATTAAAGTAAAGTTTTGCCAAAAATAGTTCAGAAACTGTTGTTACAGCACATCAACAAAGAGCTCTCAGAAATTCAAGCTGGATTCAGACGAGGACTTGGAACTAGGGATATCATTGCTGACATCAGATGGATCTTGGCTGAAAGCAGGAAATACCATAGAGATGTTTGTGTTTTAGTAACTATGCAAAGGCATTCAACTCTGTGGATCTTGACAAATTATGGATACATTGTGAAAAATGGGAATCTAGAACACTTCATTGTGCCCTTCAAACAGAGCATGGGTATTCTGTGTTGTTTAAAATCAGGAAAACTGTGTGTCAGGATTATATTCTTTCACCATACTTATTCAATGTGTATGCCAAGCAAATAATGAGAAGCAGGATTATAAGAAGAAGAACGTGGCACCAAATTGAAGGAAGGCTTATTAACCACCTGCAATATGCAGATAGTACAACCATGCTTGCTGAAAGCAAAGAGGATTTGAAGCATTTACTGATGAAAAACAAAGACTACAACCTTCAATATGGATTACACCTCAAAATAAAGAAAACAAAAATCCTCACAACTGGACCAATAACCAACATAATCATAAACAGAGAAAAGATTGACATTGCCAAGGATTTCATTTTACTTGGAGCTACAATCAGTGCTCACTGGAGCAGTAGTCAAGAAATCAAATGACATTTATCATTGTGCAAATCTGCTGCAAAAGGCTTCTTTACAGTGTTAAAGAACAAAGATGTCATTTTGAGGACTAAGATGAGACTGCCCCAAACCACAGTATTTTCAACTGTCTCATAAGCATATGAAAGCTGGACAATGAATAAGGAAGAGGAGAGAATAATTGATGCATTTGATTTATAGAATTGGCAAAGAATATTGAAAGAACCAATGCTGTTTGTCCAAAGAACAATCAAATCGGTCTTGAATGAAGTACGCCCAGAGTGCTCCTTAGAAGCTAGGACACAATGCTTGGGAAAGTGGTGGTGGTGGTAGTTATGTGCCGTGGAGTTGGTTCCAACTCATAGCGACCCTGTACAG
>NW_006408636.1:2882165-2884261 GCF_000296735.1 Chrysochloris asiatica | reverse complement strand
AACTGCTGACCTTGCAGTTTGCAGCCTGAATCATAATGACTACACTACCAGAGCTCCTTGAAAGAGTCGAGGGTCAGAAAAAAAGAGAAAGACCTCCAATGAGATGGATTGGCACAGTGGCAGCAGCAATGGGCTCAAATGTTAACAATTGTGAGGATGGCCCAGGACCAGGCAGTGTTTCGTTATGTTGTGCATAAGGTCTCTATGAGTTGGAACTGACTCCACAGCACCTATGAACATAAAAAAAAGCAACAATAACACCAGAATTATGTTAGTTGGATATAACAATCTTGGTTATCTTATGGGAAAACAATTGTATCTTTAATCTGTCTGTAATCTATAGGTTTAACATATTTGCCTTTATTTATCTAATCTGTCATCTCTACACATACATCCCTTAGATACCTGCCTATGTACCTTTATCTACCAGAGGCAGCATACAGAGTAAGGGTACCAGCTCTGGACTCAGATGGCAGGTTAATTCCCAAGTCTATCAAGATGTATTACCTTAGGAAAGTAGTTCAATATTTCTGAACCTCAGTTCTCTCATGTGTACAAGGGGCATGGTAATAATGGCTCTTTCTTCATAAAGTTGTTGTGAGACTAAATAAGCTATCCATGGAAAGCACTGATAAGTGTAACTATTCGCTCAATGATGGTAGCTCTTGACACAGTTATTTATACCATAATTTCATTTATTAAATGATTGGGACAACATAATAAACACCATAAAATATATATTTAAAGGAAATAAGAAAAAATAAGATTAGAAAAATAATGAAGTCTGGGTAGGTTTGACACACACAAAATTTCTTGTCTGTGCTGCTAATAGAGGTTGCCCTGCATTTGGCTCAAATGTACCCTGGTAGCCATAGAAAAGAGGGCAACATAGTCATTACATTCTCCCCAACATCTGTAACATAAAAATAAAACCAAATACTTCAGAAAAGCATGACTTTTCCTTGTCAAAAAATAAATCACATTCCTCCCTTGGACCTTAACAGATAGGGCTATAGGAGATGCTACCACACAATGTCCTCAACAATGTCTCAGGGTTACTTTCTCGTGATTTCCCCTCCAACCATGTACTACATGGCAATATCCCTATAACAATAAGTAGTAATAGCCACCATTTACTATGTACCAGGCATTAAATCCCTAAATAAACCCAGGAGGTAGGCACTGTTATTATCCCTACTTTACAGATGAGGAAACTTGCTCAAAAACACACAGGAAAACTCAGGTCTGTCAGTCACCAGAGCCCAAGTCATAATCACTTTGCTCTACTGCCTCCTGAGATGCCAAAACACTGGGTCCAAATACTCAGCCTTTTCATGAGCTGCCTTAAGCTAAGGGTAATGTAACTCCAAGAGACAGGCTGAACTGCCTACCATTGATGTTGTTCACCATATATATGATTTCTCCCACATAAACTATTGATAAAGTGGGATGTCAGAGGCCATGCAGGTCATAGTCATATCCTTTGCCAAAGAACCAAACAGAAGGAAGGACTTGTACAGATCTAGATCAAGTTGGGCTAGAAGTGGTTGTCACAGAGGGGTCTTCAGGGGTAACTAAGAGGAAGACAAAGTAAGTCTTCTTCTGAAAACAGTTTTGCATTCCTCCAATGAGTTCCCTCCATTGAGCCAGGCCTGCAGCCATATCTGTCTGGAATGCTTGCAACGCAGGCATTACCAATTGCCACTCTGGCCATTTAAAAATTCTCAATAAGAACAAACAAGATGGCGGATCGGGTGGACGTATAGCAGAGAGCTCCGCCAACAACAACACAGAATACTCGACCAAGCAGGCTCAGGGGATGGTCCCAGAAGTCTGAACCACATATAAAGGAATACTTAGAAGGTTGGAAGGCTCACAGCTGGGGGAATTTGTGGCAGAAGCAAGAAATCTATTGCTTTCTAGTCCAGGATGCTCGGCTGCTCCAGGAGTCGCCATCTTGGGTGAGACCACGTGGGGGAAAGATCGGATTGGCCACAGATGCCTGGCAGAACCGCTGAGATAAAGGTGTGGACATTCTTCTCTTTTGGTAGCTGTTCATTGGTCCCTTGCTGTCTGCGCACCTCCATTCTGGTGAC
>NW_006408636.1:2865904-2878933 GCF_000296735.1 Chrysochloris asiatica | reverse complement strand
AAAGCTAAAGTGGATAAAGAGAAATACTTTTAACTGATGGTATATGGAGGGGATTATAATCAATGTAATGAAATAAGTTATATGAATTGTTGAATGTGAAACTGATGATGTGCCCTGTAAACTTTCAGTCAATCCAAAATAAAAACCTTAAATTAGAAAAAAAAAAATTCTCAATAAAAAACCTAATTTTAGCACTATAACTTCCTGGTGAACCTTCCAAGATGAACTAGTTGCAAATTGTATCCACAGGTAACTAGATGATTTGACCTGCTGTATTAAATTGTTGGAGAAAACACAATTGAATGCTGGAGTACATCTGCCAATGTTGATGATATGGGTTTTCAACTATTGATCTTAAAGCCTGTTTTTTGACAGTAACTAGGCAACAGGCTTTATTCTCTATTGCAATCATTCTTTGACGTTGTTGCTGTTGAATGCCATCGAGTCTATTCGGACTCATAGCAACCCTATAGAGCGTTTCCAAGGAGCAGCTGGTGAGTTTGAACTGCAGACCTTGTGGTTCAAACTGATCTTGCAATCCAGTACTTTATCTCACAGTACCACACCAGAACTCCTATAACATGACAGTAACTATTGTTATTGTGGAGTAGCCCTAAAGTATTTCCAAAGCTGTGAATATTTAAGGAAGTAGAGTGCCACATCTTTCTCCTGCAGAGCGGCTGCTGGGTTGTACCACCAATAGTTAGGTTTGCTGCTCAGAGATTTAATGAGTGCATCACCAGAGCTCCTTGGGAAGGGGACAGTGGGGAAGAAATAGTTCAAAGGGACAATCCTAAGTGGTGAACTATTTAGGGATCACTGATTTAGGGCACCTCTCAGGTCCCATCATGAGAGCGATCATAATTGAAGTGATCCTAAGAACTCTCCCTTTCCACATATAGACATACAAACTTGAGGATGGTTTCAAAGCAAGTGCCTGAGCAGTGGAGTTTGTGTATACATGTACTTTTTTTTTTTTTTTAATTGCTTTAGAAGAGAAAGGAGGGTCATTCCAAGTGGAGGGGATTGTCTAAACAAAGGCTTGGAGAAAGGGAGGTACCCATGGTGTTCCTGAAGCAGTCATTCAAGGTACTCAAGGTACACCATAGTGTGAGAAAAAGGAGGGTAGGGAGAGCCTTGAATAGCAGCCTAAGGAATTTCATTTTATCCCATACATCAGGAGTGGGGAATCTTTTTTCCGATAAAATTTATAACATAATTCATGTGCCATACAAAATTATCAACTTAAAAATTAGCCTGCTATGTTTGGTCAAACATTTAATTAACTCACCCCTAATTTGATCTGTCATACTTCAGGAGGACCAGTCGCTAGAGAAGGATATCATGTTTGGTAAGGTGGAGGGTCAGAGAAAAAGAGGAAGACCCCCAACGAGATGGATTGTCCAAGTGGCAGCATCAATGGGCTCAAGAGTGGCAACAATAGTGAGGTTTGACCAGGATCAGGCAGTATTTCATTCTGCTGTGCATAAGGCCGCTATGAGTCGGCACCGACTCAATGGTATCTAACAACAACAAATTTGATGGGGTCCTGGTGTGGCACTGTGGGTTAATGTGCTGGACTGCAATGTCATTCAAGCTCACCAACAAGGCACTTAACAACAACAATGTGATGACAGGAATTGCGGTTGCCTTAGCAGGGCCAGATCAAGTGATTTCACAGGTCTTATATGACCCATGGCCAGATGTTCCCCACCTCTGCTATATATACTATATATAGAAATAGTGACTGTTTCTAGTGAGGAAAAATGAAGGAGCTGTTAAGGATCAAACTGTTATTGTCAAGTGCCTTGGAGTTGATTCAGATTCATAATAACCCTGTATAGGTTTCAGAGGCTTTAAGTCTTTGATGTGATGTTGATGTTAAGTGCTGTTGAGTCGGTTCCTACTCATAGCGACCCTGTACAGGATCTCCAAGGCTGTAAATCTTTATGGGAGCAGAAAGCCTCATCTTTCTCCCGTGGAGCAATTGGTAGTTTCGAACTGTTGACCTTAAGGTTCACAGCCCGATTCCTAACCACTACACTACCAGAGCTCCTTTTAAGTCTTTACAGGAGCAGAAATCCCCATATTTCTCCTGTGGAGCAGCTGATGGGCTCCAACAGCCGATCTTGTTGTTCACAGTCCAGTCCTTATTGTATAGCACTCCTGTGCTACCGAAAAATCAAACTATGTGAGTTCAACTGCAGATTACTAGCAATGTGAATTTTGGCAAGTTGCTTAATATTGCTGTATCTCAGTATCTTCATCTACAGAATGGGAATGATAAGAGTAGTGTTCGACATATAAAATTTTGTGGAGATGAAATAAACTATTTCACACGAAGTGTTTCAAATAGGGTCTGCCACATAATAACCACTCACTTGGTGCTGGTCTTTTTCATAAGTAACCAGTTAGATGATAATACTTACTGAGTGCTTACTCTACTCCAGACAAGTTCCTAAATGTTTTGCATGCATTCTCTGTGACATCCTTGTCTATCCTGATGAAGGTTTCCTGATGAAGAATGAGCAAACACAAGCATCTGTGCCCTGTCTAAGGTGTCTTTGGGGTAGGTCAGAGAAAGTGTAGTGTCTATCAGTTCTTTGCATGCAGGTGTGATGAGAGACCTCTGTCACTCAGACTCCTCCAAGACCTGGATTCTAGTGCCATACTTACAAACAACTTCCTGTATGAACCTGGGCAAGTCTTTTCTCATCTCTGTGTTTCAGGATTTGACTAAAAGTTCTTTAAGGGTTCATTTTTGCCTAAACAACATCAAATCAACCCATGAGTATTTGGATGTCAGTGGCATTGGTTCTGTACTATATCAATGGATCCTATCTTAATCCATACAGCCATAACCTGAACCATCCTCAGAGGACCAGGGTGGGGTGTGGACAGAAAAGGAACTTTGGAAGCAGAAAACTCTGAGTTTGAAATCCCAGCCCTGTCACTTAGAGATTGTGTGGTCCTGGTTAGGTTAGTCCTGTGGCTTCGTGGAGCCACTGTGTCCCTATAAATAGGGATAATATTACTTCCTTCATAGGAATAGTGCTGCTGTTGTTAAGTGCCATCAAGTCAGTTCTGAACCATAGCGATCAGTATAGGATTTCCAGTAAGCTTGAATCACCAACCTTGCAATTCTACTAGACCTGTGGTAAAGTGCTAATCCTACAGTGCCACACTAAGAGTCCTCTTAGGAATATAGAAATGAGGGTTTGATTAGATGATACATTTAGAGCACTCACAATCACTCAAATATTGTCTGTCTTTCTTGCTCAACCCTCCTTTATCCCAGCACAAAATGCTCCCAGGTGAAAGAGCCAGCCTGTAAAGGAAGGGACCAATAATATCTAGGGGCCTTACCAAGACTTACCAATATAGCTTTCACCTAGAGAGAAGGCAGAGCTCAAAGCAAGGAACTTGGATGGGAGTGGAGGGGGACAGACAGAGAGTTCTGGAAAGGGAGAGGGAGAAAAAGAAAAGCCTCTAAATGGGAAGGAAAAGAAAGGGGGGGGCAGGAGATATAAAAGAAGTTTATTTTTCTTCCTGCAGACCAATCACAGAGCTCTTGGAGTGTCAAATTCCATCTTCTGCAACCAGATGTGACCTATTCCTATTATCATGGAGTATTTATCAGAGGTGGCCTTGGGTAATTGGGGAGTTTTGATTAAAGAAATAACCATTACAATAATAAGCAGGTAAGAGCCTAGGGAAACCCACCCCACCCCTGCCCACCCACATCTTATTGAAGTTCAAAAACCCAGACTGAGGGATTGGAGAGTGGAGAGAGGGTTGTCGAGCCATAACTGATGTGGAAACCAGAACCTTAGAGATGCAGGGATAAGTGGCTAAGAATGGGACTACAGACTGGTGGTTCAGAGAGCCTGCGGCTGTCCTGCCTTCTTTCACCTCTTCATCAATCATCACATTGGCTGCTCCCTGAGCTTTCCACTTGCTAGGCCCCACCTCCTGGCCAACACTCCACAGCCACCACTGCCTCAGGCTCTGGCCCTCCTGGGACCCCAGTTCTGTTGCAGGGTGCACATGGCACATGGGCTTTGTATATTTAGACAGTTAATGAATCTTCCTGTTTGACTGAGCCAGGTCAGAGCCTGAGATGGAGAGAATGAAGTTAGCATATAGGGTTTCCAAAACTGTAATCTTTACAGAAGCAGATATCCACAGAGTGACTGGTGAATTTGAACCACCAATCTTTTGATTAGCAGTCAAGTGCTTAAAAACTGCATGACCAGGGCCCCTTCTCAATGTGCCAGGGGACCATAATTTGAGGACAGAAGAACTGAATTCTAGTCCCAACTCTGATTTTGTCCTCTCCTAGGCCTTAGCTGCCTCCTCTGTGTTGAGAGCATTTGGATTAAATTTATTCTTTTATCAAACTCACTAAGTACCCATTATGTGCCAAACTCTTTACTGGACTCTGAAAATTCAGAGAGAAAAACAGTGCAATCTAGTTCCACTCTTGAGGCGATTGTGGTCTAATAATAGAGGCAGACATGCAGAAAAATATTTCACATTGAGATGGTAATTTTAATAACAAATTAATTGTGTCTTTACAACATGCCAGGTACTGTGTTATTTCAGCAATCCCATGCCATAGGAAGTATCAACATCCAATTTTACAGATGAGGAAACTGAGTTACTGAGAAATGAAGAACCCAGTAGTTGCCATACTAGAGTGGAGACATTCATGCAGGGCTCAAAAGGGGAACTGAGGAGGTTTTTCAAAGGAGATGACAATTATTACGTGCCACACAGAAAAAAATCTTCATGGTTTCTAAAGGTGTGTGTGTGTTATCTAATGTCGCTACAACAGAAATAGTGCAAATGGATGATTTTAACAAACAGTTTATTTTTTTCACAGCTTGTTGTTGGTTGTTAGGTGCCCTTAAGGCAGTTCCAACTCATAGCAACTCTTTGCTCAACAAAATGAAACATTGCCTGGTCCTGCATCATCATCACAATTGCTGTTATGCTTGAGCCCATTATTGTTGCTAATGTGTTAATCCAGCTTGTTGGAGGTCTTCTTCTTTTTTTATTTTTGCTATTTTACCAGGAGTCCTAGTATGGCTCTATAGGATAAGCACTGAACTACTAACTACAAGGTTAGTCGTTCAAGCACACCAGCTACTATTTGGAAATGCTATACAAGGTTGCTTTGAGTCATAAGTGACTTGACAGTGCTTACTAACAACAACCACCTTACTAAGCATGATGCCCTTCTCCAAGGACTGACCCTTCCTGATAACATGTCCAAAGTACAAGACATGAAATCTTTCCTTTCTTACTTCTAAGGAACATTCTGGCTGTATATCTTCCAAGACAGATTTGGTACTTTCAGTATTCTTTGCCCATGATACTTTCAATATTCCTCTCCAACACCATAATTCAAATACATTGATTCTTCTATGACCTTGCTTATTCATTGTTCAACTTCCACATGACTGAAAATACCATGGCTTGAAACAGGTGCACCTTAGTCCTGAAACTGACATTTTTGCTCTTCAACACTTTAAAGAGGCGTTTGGCAGTAGATTTGCCTAATGCAATATGCTGTTTAATTTCCTAACTGCTGCTTCCATGAGCGTTAATTGTGGATTCATGCAAAATGAAGTCCTTGACAACTCCATTTAGCATGACATAATTTCTTGGTCCAGCTGTGATGATGTTTGTTTTCTTTACGTTAAAGTGCAATCCATACTGAAAACTGTAGTCCTTGTTCTTCATCAGTAAGTATTTTAAGTCCTCTTCACTACCAGCAAGTAAGGTTGTGTCATCTGCTTATCTCAGGTTGTTAATGAGTCTTCATTCAATCCTGATGCCACATTCTTCTTCAGCTCATCCAGCTTCTCAGATTATTGGTTCATCATATAGATTGAATATAATATAATATAATGAAATGTGCAAAGACCTGGACTTAGAAAATCAAAAGGGAAGAGCACACTCAGCATTTCTCAAGCTGAGGGAATTGAAGAAAAAGTTCAAGCCTCGACTTGTGATACTGAAGGATTCTATGGGCAAAATATTGAATGATGCAGAAAGCTTTAAAAGAAGATAGGGAAAATACACAGAGTTACTGTACCAAAAAGAAAAGTGATATTCAACCATTTCAAGAGCCAATCATCCTGAAGAAAGAAGTCTAGGGTCCATTGAAGGCATTGGCAAAGAATGGGGCACTGGGAATTGGTTGAATACAAATTGAAATTTTTCAACAAACTGATTGACACTGGAGGCACTCACTCACCTATGCCAAGAAACTTGGAAGACAACTACCTGGCCAACTGACTGGAAGAAATCCATATTTGTGCCCATTGCAAAGAGAAGTGACCCAATGGATTGTGGAAATATCATTGAAATCCCATGTGAGTAAAGTTTTACTAAAGATAATACAAAATGGCTGTAACCATACATTGACACAGAACTTCCAGAGGTTCAAGCCGGATTCAGAAGACGACGTGGAATGAGGTATATCATTGCTGACATCAGATTAATCTTTGCTGGAAGCAGAGAATACCAGAAAGATATTTACCTGTGCTTTACTGACTACACAAAGGCTTTCAATTATGTGGATCATGACACGGTATGGACAACATTGCAGGGAATGAGTATTCCAGAACACTTCATTATACTCATGAGGAACCTGTACATAGACCCAGAGGCAATTGTTCGAACCGAACAAGGAAACAACGAATGGTTTAAAATTAGGAAGGGTGTGTGCCAGGGTTGCATTCTTTCACCATATTCAATTTGTATGCTGAGTAAATAATATGAGAAGGTGTATTATATGAAGAAAAATATGGCATCAGGATTGGAGGAAGACTCAGTAACAACCTGCAATATGCAGATGATACAACCTTGCTTGCTGAAAGTGACGAGGACTTAAAATACTGATTGATGAAGATCAAAGACCACAGCCTTCCGTATGGGTTGCACCTCAATGCAAAGAAAACAAAAATCCTCACCACTGGACCAATAAACATCATCCATATAAATGCAGAAAAGATTAAAGTTGTCAAAGACTTCATTTTGCTCAGATCAACTATCAACACTCATGGAAGCAGCAGCCAAGAAATCAAATTGGCTATACAAGACCTATTTAAAGTGTTGAAAAGCAGATGTCAGTTTGAGGACTAAGGTGTGCCTGACCCAAGCTATGGTATTTTCAATAACCTCATATTCATGTGAAAGTTGGACAGTGAATAAGGATGACTGTAGAAGAACTGATGCATTTGAGTTATGGTGTTGGAAGAGAATATTAAAAATACCAAGGACTGCCAAAATAAAAAACCAATCTGTGTTGGAAGAAATACAGCCAAAATGCTTCCTGGAAGTCAGGATGGCCAGACTTTGTCTCTCATACTTCTGACATAGTGTCAGGAGGGACCAGTCCCTGGAGAAGGATATCGTGTTTTATAAATTGTAGGGTTGGAGTGAAAGAGGAAGACCTTCAATGAGATGGATTGACACAGTGGAAGCAGCAATGGGCTCAAGTGTAGCAATGATTGTGAGGTTGGCCCAAGACCAGGCAGTGTTTCATTCTGGTGTGCATGGGGTCACTATGAGTCAGAACCAACTCAATGGTACCTAACAACAACAGCGATTGAGTAAGTATGGTTAAAGGATACAACTCTGATGCACAGCTTTCACGGTTTTAAACCATTCAGTATTCCATTCTCTTGAACAACTTGGTCTGTATTCAATCCTGGTGTGGTGCTATTGGATAAGCACTGGACTGCTAACTGCAAGGTTGGCAGTTCAAGTCGCTCATTGGAAATTCTATACAAGGTCAATATGAATCTGAACTGACTCGAAGGCACTTAACAAAAACAATGAGTATAATTAAATGTTCTGGAATACCCATTCTTCAAAATGTTTTCCACAGCTTGTTATGATCCATACAGTTGAATGCCTTAAAAGCACAAGTTAACATCTTTCTGGTATTCTGTTTTTAGCCAAGATCCATTTAATGTCCACAATGATATCCCTAGTGCAATGCCCTCTTTTGAATTCAGCTTGAATTTCTGGCAGCTCCCTGTCGATGTACCGCTACAACTGTTTTTTAATTATCTTCAGCAAAAATTTACTTGCATGTGATTTGGTTGATGATTTTCATATTCGATTGGGCCACCTTTCTTTGGAATGGGCACACATATGGATCACTTCCAACTGGTTGGCAGGGAGCTGTCTTCTAAATTTCTTGACATAATCCCACGAGTGCCTCCAGCATTGCATCTGTTTGTTGAAACATTTCAATTTGTATTTCATCAATTCCTTAAGCCTTGGTTTTCGCCAAGGCCTTCAGTGCAGCTTGCACTTCTTCCTTCAATACCTTTAGTTCTTGATCATATGCTACCTTTTGAAATGGGTGAGAATTGATCAATTATTTGGGGTACAGTGACTCTGTGTATCCCTTTCACCTTCTTTTGATGCTTCCTGCATTGTTCAATATTTTGCCCATAGAATACTTTAGAGGATTCTTGAATTTTTATTCAAGAGGCTTGAATTTTTTCTTGCAGCTTGAAAAATGCTGAAGTTTTCTTCCCTTTATGTTTTCTAACTCTAGGTCTTTGCACATTTCATTATAATATTTTACTTTGAATTCTCAAGCTGCCCTTTGAAATTTTCTGTTCAACTCTTACACTTCTTTCTTCCAGATGTTTTAGCTTCTCTACATTCAAAAGCAAATTTCAGAGTCTGTTCTAACATCCATTTTGGTATTTTCTTTCCAGTCATTTTAATGACCTTTTGCTTTCTTCCTATATGATGTTCTTGATGTCATCCCACAATCCTTCTGGCTTTTGGTCATTAGTTTATAATGGATCAAATCTGTTCTTGAAATTGTCTCTAAATTCAGGTGGGATATATTCAAGATCATGTTTTGGCTCTCATGTACTTTTTAAATTTTTCTTCAGCTTCAACTCAAACTTGCATATGAGAGATTGGTGGTCTGTTCCACAATCTGCCTCTGGCCTTCTTTTGGGAGATGATATGGAACTTCCTCATCTTATCTTCCTACAGCTGTAGCCAATTTGATCCCTGTGTATTCCTTCTGGTAAAATCCACGTGTATTATCACTTTCTATGTTGTTGAAAAAGGTACTTGCAATGAATAAATCATTGGTCTTGCAAAATTCTATCATGTGATCTCCAGCTTCGTTTCTATCACCAAGGCCATATTTTCCACCTACTGATCTTTCCTCTTTGTTTCCAACTTTTGCATTCCAATAAGCAGTAAATGTCTGTGCATCTTGATTGCATGTTTGATCAATTTCAGACTGAAGAACTTGGTAGAATGCTTCAATTTCATTATCATTGTCTTTAACGGTTTGTGCATAAATTTGAATAATATTTGTACAACTGGTCTACCTTATAGGCATATAGAAATTGTCCTAACACAGACAGCATTGTACTTCAAGATAGATCTTGAAATGTTCTTTTTGATGGACAATAAATGTGATACCATTCCTCTATAATTTATTGTTCCTAGCATAGTAAACCATATGATTGTCTGATTCAATATGGCCAACGTTAGTCCATTTTAGCTCACTATTGCCCAGAATATCCACCTTTTAGTGTTCCATTTTCTTTTTGATGACTTCCAGTTTCCCTGGATTCATACTTCATACATTCCATGTTTTGATAACTAATGAATGTTACAGCTGTTTCTTTTTTGTAGAGTGCAAAATAATCAAATTAAAGTCTTGAAAGCTTTTCTCTGTCCATGTCATGAAGGTCAACTCTACTTTGAGGTGGCATCTCTTCTTCAATTGTATTTTAATTCCCTTCCAGCCTGATGGGCACATCTTCTGATACTACAGTAGGCAATGTTTTGCTGCTATTCATAAGGTTTCAGTGGCTAACTATTCAGAAATGGTCTGCCTCTCATTCTTCTGTCTTAGTCTGAAACCTGTTCACCATGGATGACCCTGTTAGTATTTGAAACATCAGTGGCATAGCTTCTAGGAACACAGAAACACACAAACCACCACAGTATGACAAACTGACAGTTAAGTGGTGGTCTCAGAGACTAGGATGCTAAAAGTACAAATTAGGGAAGGCTTTCTTTTTGTGTTGTCTTGGGAGTGGGGGCAGCGATCCTTGCCTACTTTCAACATCTGTGGACTCAGAGTTCCTTGGAGATCTCTATTTGTCTTGGCATCAATATTCCATTTGGTTCTGGGAGGTTCTCCGTGAAGGGACCCTGGGTCCAAATGACGCACTCTACTCCCAGCTCTTCTTTCTTAGTGATAGCTAGGTTCCCCCCTGTTTACTTTTCTCTCCCTTTTTTATATAAAAGGTGATGCAAACCATAGCCCAACACTCATGGAAGTAGAAGTCAAGAAATCAAATCACATATTGCATTAGGCAAATCTACAGTAAAAGACCTCCTTAAAATGTTAAAGAGCAAAGATGTCAGTTTGAGGATTAACGTGCACCCAACACAAGTCATGGTATTTTCAATCACCTCATATGCATGTAAACATTGAACAATGAATAAGGAAGACCTTAGAATAATCAATGCATTTGAATTATGGTGTTGGAGAAGAATATTAAAAGTACCATGGACTGCCAGAATAATAAATAAATCTGTCTTGGAAGAAGTACAGCCAGAATTCTCCTTAGAATAAAGGATGGCAAGACTTCATCTCTCATATTTCAGATGTGTTATCAGGAGGCACCAGTCCCCGAAAAAGGACATCATGCTTGGTAAAGCAAAAAAGAGGAAGACCTCCAAGAAGATAGATTGACACAGTGGCAGTGGTAATGGGATCAAGTGTAACAACAATTGTGAGAATGGTGCAGAACTGGGCAGCGCTTCATTCTGTTGTGCATAGGGTAGCTATGAGTCAGAACTGACTCAGCAGCACCTAACTAAGGCCACACCCCTGGGCTGTGACCTGAGTAAAGATGTTATATCCCACTCTGATCCTCTTACAACTGATTTGCTGATCACATCAGATCACATCGTGGGAAATGATTATATCATCACATAACTGCCAAATTGCTGAGGATCATGACCCAATCAAGCTGGCACATATTTTGGAGGGATACAATTAAATCCATGATTATGTATTATAAAAACTTTTCAGAGAAGAGAACTTTTAAGGAGTCTCCAATTTTATGATGTTATAAAAACACTCCATATACATAAATTCTCAATGAAAATTCCTTACTCAGGACCCTGGTCCACATTAGAATCATGGGTAAGAGGGCCAGAACAAAGTTTTAATGTGCATAATTCTGTAACTGACCTTCAGAAAGACTACTAGTTGAAATTTCACAGTATAATAAGATACCAAATAAAACCATTAAGTGTAGCTTCCTTCCTTCAAATGGACCTCCATTCTCTGGTGACCTTGCTGAGACAGGAAAGAAAATAAGTTCTGGATATCAGATTTTCATTAATGAGCTTCTCCTGCACATGGCAACATATTGTTCTGGACTGAGTGAAGGTCTCTACTTTGGAATTGGCTCTTTGGCTGCTGGATTCTGGATGGGAAGGGATACAGAATCTGGGGGTAGAGGGCAGGAACAGAGTTCTGGGATAGCTGTTCCAGCACAACCAAGTTCATTCCATTTGACACACATTTCAAAGACTTATTGATACTGCCTCTGTGCTAAGCTCTGACTCCAGATGAGACAGAGATGAATACCCTCCAGAAGTTCACAATCTAGTGGGGGGAACAAATACAGACACACTTAATGGGAGCAGAAGCACAGTGAGAATTAAGAAGGAATAGTCTACTTGACCTTTGTTGGCAGCCAGTGGTGACCACAAAGGGTCAGTAGGAGTTTTCCAGGCCAGCAGCTAGGGGACAGAGATTTCTGCAAAAAAGGAAGTGCATATGGAAAGACATAGAGGCTTCAGGGTACATGACCTAATCAGGAACTAATGAGTAAGTTTGTGTTGTTTGGGTATAATGTGGGGGAGGGGCAGAGGAGAGGGGCTAAAAAGATGGACAGGGTTTTGAAAGCCATGCTGAGGAATTAAACTGTTAATATGTTTCAAAGGTAAATAGGATTGACAAGACTGAGTTTGGAATGATTGTTCTGACTGCTGTTTGCAACAGGATGGGGGCCGCAGGATGGATGCAGTTAGGACACTACTGCCATCATTCAGGTAAGAGATGGTGGTGGCTTGAACCAGAGTGATAGCTGTAGGGGTGGTCAGAAATAAACTGAGTGAGACGCTGTTTAAGAAGCAGAGCTGGTTCAGGGATAACCCTTAATTTGCTAGCTTGGGCCCATCTGTGGCAAAATCCTAGCTGAGCTGGGAGCAGACACCTGTGCTCTGTAAAGTTGTCTCCTTTTTTCCTTTGGTGTTTGTTTTAATTTCCTTATAACTGAAGAGAAAGATTTTTCGACCCCACTTGGAACCAAACTTCACTGTGTCTCCTGGGCTCCTCTGGTGGCCCAGAAAAAGGCTTGGTGTGGGATATCAGGCCAGCTGAGTGGAGAAAGCAGATTGGTCAGGTTCAGAGGATACAGGGACATAGAGGCAGAGAAGTGAACAAATTCTATTGTCTGTTTCAAAGGAGAATGGCTCCCTTCCCTGGGCAATGCCTCTAAAGTCATGGATACCTCCAGTCTTTACATCTCTGCATTTCACAGTCCCAGGCCCCACCAAGGGGTGCCTGGGAAAAGAGTCTGTGCCAGAGGAGGGATTCCAGAGTCTATAGTAAACAGCCAGTGTTGTGTGTGGGGACAAGGGAGCCTGTGGAGCAGTTTGAAGATGCAATGGGCTGGAAGTCAGAAGATCTTGGAAGTCCAATGCCGATGAACTCTCTGCAGGACTGTGGGTAATCACTTCTTCCCCTCTATGGACCTCAGTTTTCCCATCCATCCAACAAGGGGGCTGGACTAGAAGGTCTCTAAATGCCCTAACAGCTTGAAAGATTCCATTCTCCTCTCTGAATCTGCTCAGGGGGAGGTTTTGGAGGCTGGGGCACCAGCAGGGGCTGAGAATTCCATAGCAATTTGCATGTGAAAGCATGTTACTGCCATGGCT
>NW_006408636.1:2849850-2865804 GCF_000296735.1 Chrysochloris asiatica | reverse complement strand
GGGGGGGGCAGTGAAGACAGGGCAAAGATAGTTAACTGTCAGGCTAGGCCCAAAAAGGACAGGCTGTCTGGGTTGGGGAAGGAAGGAAAGTCCTGGAGGTGTGCACAGAGAGGCTGGCCCGCCACAAGCACCTCACATCTCTGAAGGAAGGGGGAAAGTGCATGCCTTTAAAGGCTCCACCCAGCTTTGAGATAACCCAAGTCTGGGTCTGGGCCATGAATTAGCAGATCTGGCCCTTACAGATGCCTCCAAGCAATTGTGCCTTTGAGAGATTTTAGGGCTGTGTGAAGTGCTGAAGAGGGGTTCCCTAGAAAGCAGACAAACCGTTAGTGCATTTTCGAGGACTGCTCATCACCAGGCCTAAATTCACAGGATCATATTTTCCTCAGGGTTGTAATGCTTTATGTAAAGCATATTGGTAACTGCCTTGTGTAAACTTACAGTTTGTCAATATAAATACTGTGTGTAAACAGATTTGTTTGGTTCATGCTCACACACACACATAGACACATAGACTCCAGGGGATTCTGGGAGAACAAAGCAACAGTAAGCAGGACAAACAGCTCTGACCTGTGAGGTGAGAAACTGGGTTCTAGGTCTGGCCCTACCAGCACTCTCTCTGCATCCTCAGTAAGTCCTATCCAGTATCTGGGCCTCAGTTTCCTCACAAGACTGTAAAGGAGCTCTCAGGAAAGTCTTAGATCTACCATTCTGGGGTCTTTGACTTCTCAAATCCTATCTGAACAGCCAATTCCTCTGAGAGCTGGGGCAGCATAGGACTTTGCCCAGTGGAATTTATCTAGTGTAGAGTCTCCTGGATGTGGGTGGAATCCAGGATTTCACTTGGTTTCTTCTGGTAATAGGAACTAAAGGCTCCACATGGAGCCTCTCTATGGGGACCAGCCCAGAGAAAGATGGGAGTTCCTCTGTCAGAAGCTAGGTCCTATTCCCATTTCTAGGGAGGTTTAGAGAGATTGGCTCATGGTGCTACGGGGTTAGGCAAGGGCTGAGAACACAACACCTCTTTTCTTCCGGGCAGCATCTACCTACAAGGCTGTTGTTAAGTGCCGCTGAGTCAGTTCTGACTCATAGGGTTTCCAAGGAGCAGCTGGTGAGTTTGAACCACCGACCTTGTGGTTCAAACCAACCTTGGGGGTCCTGTGGTTATCCTACAGCACTACACTAGTACTCTGCCTACAGGCTGTAGCAAGTATTTATTATAGGTAAACTTTGCCTGGTCCAGGCCCAGGTACCTGGGATTGGGGATAGAGGAAGTAGGCTGGGTTTAGAGCCCCAGAATAAGTTCTTTTGAGGATATTTAGGAACTTTGCATTCATTCACACAATTTATGGTGTAAGGCTGGGTTTAGTTGCATCTTTCTACCCCTTTCCCTGTAGATCATGTAGTCTCTCCACAGTCTTTGGACCTCACACATGGCCAGTCAGGTCTCTAAGGTCAGGTCTTTCATATCTAGAATTGGGACAGTGCTAATTCTCTCATAATTGATTGACCAAAGCACTCACAAGCCAGTCCAGGTTCAGAAGAGAAACAAAGCCCATCTCTCCATGAGAGAAGTGTTCAAATATTTTTTTTGCCACAATTGATTTGTCATATGGAGTGGATTTTTAAATGGACAAGGTTGTTGTTAGTTGCCCTTGAGTTGGTATCAACTCATAGTGACCTTATGCACAATAGAATGGGACACTCCCTGGTCCTGCACCAACCTCACAATCACTACACTTGAGCCTATTGCTGCTGCCATTGTGCCAATCCATCTCGTTGGGTTGGCAGTCTTTCTTTTTTTGTTGTTGACCTTCCACTTTACCAAGCATGATGTCTTCCAGGGACTGGTACCTGCTGACAATATGTTTGAAGTATGAGATACAAAGTCTGCCCATTGTGGCTTCAAAGGAGCACTCTGACTGTACTTCTTCCACCACAGATTTGTTTGTTCTTTTGGCAGTCCATGGTACTTTTAATACTCTCCTCCAACACCACCACTTCCTCTACAGTCTTCTTTATTCACTGCCCAACTTTCACATGCATAAGTGGTTATTGAAAATATCATAGCTTTGGTAAGAGAAGGTTAGGTGGGCACTAATAATGAAAACCTTAAGTGACTGAGTGAGTGTATTCTCCTCATTCTCCAACATTTCTCCTGATATACTCCTACTGACAGCAAGCACGTCTGTGAGTGGGAATATAACCTGAAAATATAAGTGAGAAATATATGTGAAAATACTTAGGAAAATTGTATTATATGTATATAGGAGTCCTGGTATAGCACTGTAGGATAAGCACTGGACTGTTAACCGCAAGGTTGGTGGTTCAAACCCACCAGCCACTCCTCAGAAACCCTATACAGGGTCACTATGAGTCAGAACCAGCTTAATGGCACTTAACAACAACAGCAATATGTATATATGGAATCCTGGTGTGATGCTATAGGAAAAACACTGAACTGCTAACCACAAGGTCAGCAATTCAAACCTACTACCCACACCTCAGAAATCCTATACAGGGTCCCTATGAGTCAGAACTGACTTGACGACACTTAACAAGAAGGAACTTTGCAAAGGGCCAGCTTTGGATGGTGATGGTGGGAACAGTCAGGACTTGGAACCTACTTCCAAGCATGAAAAGTCCCCAGGAAGCCCAGCCTCAGAACCAAACTACCTCACAGTAGAAGCAATGTTGTTGTTGTTCAGTGTCATTGACTAGGTTCTGAGTCATAGAGACTCTGTATAGGGTTTCCAAGGAGTGGTTAGTGAATTTGAAACACCAACCATGTGATTCAAACTCATCTTGCAGTTCAAACTGACCCTGTGGCCTAGTGCTTATCCTACAGTGCCACAGCAGGACTCCAGGAGAAACAAAGCTACCTTTTATTGGTACCTGATGTGTCAGGCATTCAACTTCTGTTGAAAAAGAAGAATGGATGGATGAAAGAAAGACTAACTTCAGAACCCAAGTTTTTAATCTGGGTATCCTCCATCTTGCTTCTTACACTCAAGAACTACCCAGTGGTGAAAGACCCTTATAGAAGGTATCCTTCTATGTGAGCTCTTTGGGAACAGGGACCTTGTCTGTCCTGTTCATTACTGTGCCCACAGCCCAGACAACTGGTTAGCACACAGAAATCTCTCAACAAATAGCTTCTGAATAAATGAACAAATCTAGTTCCACACTTTCATTATCCTATACAGGGAAATTGGGGTCCAATGAAGTTAAAATGGGTGTCTTAGCATAGTGAGACAGAACCTCAGGTCACCAGCCTCTCAGAAAGGGGCCCTCTCTTGTACAAAGGTCTCTGTGGCAAACTCCTCTCACCCTCGCATCTTTCATTAATTCATCACCCCACCCCCAGCTTTCCCGCTTTTCTTTCTCTTTGCCAGCTGGATAATTAACCATTGGAAACAGAACCTACAATCAATTACTTTCTCCCACCCCACCCCCATGCCCTTAAATTGCTTTCAGTTTGGGCTCCATGACCCTGTCCTGGATGGGAGCTGGGTTCCCTCTCAGCAGCCTCCCAACAGGGGAGCCAATATAACAATCATTAACTGGGACCCAGTCCCCCAAACCGGATAACCATATGCAGGAGGGTCCCTAAGCAGGCCTGGCCTGACTCATCTGGGACATTAGTGGGGGTGTGATGTGCCTAGGCAGGACAGGAAGACATTTGGTGGGCCAGATTTCTGAAAGTTATTGACAACAGGTGGTCAAAGGGACATGTGCTCAGCAGGGCCAAACTTAGGATGGTTGATTGTGCTTGGGTCTTTCCTTGGGTTTTACGGCTCACCCTCATGCTCACCTAAAGCATGTTAGGGAGTTATGGCTCTGGTATTGTATAACAAATACAATAAGGTTACAGAGTCCTGCCCTTGCAGTCCCACAAGACTGTTCTTCAGGGAAACTGAGACCTGGTTAGCACCTGTTCAGTATGGTTTCCTTGGAGAACTGGACTCAGCCTGCAGAGGAAGCCAGGCTACCCCACCCACACCTGGGAAGCATCCTCTATTCCTGACTCACCAGGAGTTGAACCCAGTTGGGACAGGAAAGAGAGTTGTGGGTGGGGCAGTTCTAGGACCCTACCCATTGGAGGTTCTCACCTCTGCTTCTGACTAAGCTTAGTCCTCCCACCAAACACACACACACACACACTCAACCCAGAAATGAAAAGCAGCTAGGGGAGGGCTCCTGTTCCTCAAGATTCCCAAGGAAGCATGCTTGCCCAGTCTGACCTTAGATGAGGAAAGGGGTAGGGAAGAAGTGAAGACTTCTTAAGGAACTTCTCTTATTTTCCCATAGTGTAATAAAAGGCCTGGGCTTGAATCCTTGATGTGTGTTCTTGGGCTAGCTGCTGTCCCTCATATGGAAAGTTTCTTCATCTCAAGTATGAAGTAAATGATTCCACACCTATCAGTCTCACAAGGCAGTTTATGAGGCTCAGTGAGACAGTGTATGTAAATGTTTGAAAAAAACTGGCAGGCACTGTCCAGGTGAAGGACAGTTTAACACAAGAAAATACTAAGTACCACTGTGTGATAAGCTCAGTGTAGATACTAAGTTCAAACCAGCCCTAGTCACAATGCCCATGCTAGGGCCAATAGTAACAACCAGTCACTGCCCCATACTTTCCTTTCCATACTTCTCTCCCACATATTTTACTTAATGCTCCCATAGATATTCCCAGGGTGCTCCTAGGAGCTCAATCCTCCACTGGTATGGTGAGGGCAGTTGGTATCCTATGCTGACCTACCAAGGACTCTGTTTGAGAAGGGTGTGAAGGGCACATCTCAATTACAAACCCCAATCTTGCCTGAACCAGCCCTGGTAAGAGACTCCTGGTCCAGGTCAGGCCCCACTCTGGGCAGGCAGTCAAGCAGCAGAAGCCCCATCTGATCCAGACACTTCCTTTTGTTAATAAGAAATCAAATAAATAGCCTCTGCCCCAGCTGACTCTAGGAATGCCTTAAACAGGCTCACCACTGCTGTAGTCCATCCTCCCTTTCCTCCACTCTGTAGGTACAGTGGCTCTCCTCCACCTTCCTTCTCCAAGCACTTCTTATTTCCCTCTTAGCCATAGCTGTTCCTTGGCTGGTTCAGTGGGGCTTCCTACTCTGATTACTATCTAACACTCATCTTTCCCTTCCTCCTCCTTTCTTTTTTCTTTTATCTATCTTTAGCTGCTGGGACCTCACTTGTCCTCCACCTGAAACCTGTCTTAGCTATATCCACAGGGAGTACTCCCACAAGACCCAAAGGCTGCTTCATGCTAGAGCAAGCAGGTTCCAGACCCTGCTAGGGTCTTTGCTGAGGGACTGAGTTCAAAATCTCTTTAATTCTGACACCATACTCTCTGACCCAAGCAAGTTACTCATCAGCTGGAGTGCTCAGGGATGCTCTAGCATGAGGGCTTCAACTGCCAGCTATATGTTCCCAAATATATCATGGTAATGGATTCTGGTGTGACCCAGCTCTTAAGACAAGAGAAAGAAGATTCTTTGGCTGAAAGATTAACTGAGCAGCCTAGAGGAGCCCTGGTGCCCAGTGGGCTACAGTGGAGGCCCAGCTCTTGAAAAGTTATTTCTATCTACCACCTCCAGGCATTCTAAGGCAGGGCAGGGCTGGGCCTGCCACATGTCCCAGATCCAGCCCCAGTCAGGTGATATAAGTACTTGTGGAAACACCCAGGTCCTCATGGGAATACTCACTCTCCCTATCAACACTCTCTAGCTTAGCCAGTACCAGACCGGGCAAATGCCCACAGTCTATAGCAGGACATCACAGTATTGCACTGTCATAAATGAGACATGGATAACAAAGAGAAATGATTCCAGGTTCCATGGCAGCACAAGAAAGTAGAGAAACTTAGTGTGTGTGTGTGTGCATGTGCGTGTGGTGGGATCATGGAGGGCCAACAGAAGGATCACAGAGCACATTTAGTTCTATTTTGACAGCTACCTTCTTTCCTTATCTATCCAGAGCCATCAGTGGTTTGGGTACAAAGAATCACACACACACACACACACACACACACACACACACACACACTCAAACTTACATTCCATTCCCCAACATCATGACACCGTTTTACACTCATTTCTCCATGTGGTTAATTTTTTTTTTTTTTTTTTGGATGTGTGCATTTATTGCAATAAATTGTTCTCTCAGCACTGCTTTTGCCGTGTCCCAAAGATTTTGGTATGTTATTTTTTAGTTCTCATTTTTTTTCTAAGAAAAAAGCAACAAGAAAATAATTCAGAGTTTATACAAAACATCTTTACATTTTTTTTTTCAAAAAAGACTAGTATTTACACAAATGACAACAGAAACAAAAACAAAAACCCTTTTTGACTGCCACCTGGAAGGAGGTAGCTGTTCTGTTCCCTCTCCCAACTGGCTCTGGGATGGGCAGTTGGGCAAGAGGCCTTATGGAGGTAGATGGTATAAGGCCCAGCTCCTTTCACACTACTCTGGGAGAGCCTGCAAGACTCAGTCAAGCGTCAGTCTGTTAGCAGCCATGCTGGCAAAGAGCCAGGGTCAAAGTGCACAGTGGGCTGGCCCAGCCCCTGGCAGCCCCTTCCTCTTCCCAAGATTGTGGGGCCAATAGGAGCTAAGTAGATGGTGGGCACCTACCTGTGCTAGAGCCCAGAAAAGCAGGCCATCTGGCCATATACCCACATAAGTTTCTACCTGGGCCTCTGTTTGCCCATCAGGCTAAAGGATGCCAGAGGTGAAATGAGAATTGGGGGTGAGGGTAAGGGGCTCCAGGCTTACTGTCCTCCACCCCCCATGAGGTCATCTGCCTGCAGTAGCTCTCCCGTTCCCCAGGCAACAGTCAATTAAGACATTAATTACCGTGAGAGTGAGGGAAGCAGGAGATGCCCATGAATTCCACAAGGTTTTGTTTTTTTTTCCTGGTGGAACAGTGACAGCTACTTCCCCACTGCCAGGTTTAGCTTTGCAGAAAGAGGGTTAAGAGGGGAGAGTGTGACACCTTGCCCAATGGTACTCTCTCTTCTGCCCTTATGGGCAACACCAGGCCTGGCCTGCCCCCACTCCCCCAGAAATACCAAGGAGCCTATAAAATAAATGTCATTCTATGCTTCCTGGCTGGTCACATCTTGTCCCAGCCCCAAGCCCTCATCAACTCTTATACAGACTGGGCCAAGCTCAGAAAGCCTGGAGAGCAGCTGCCTTTTACATTTTTACATTTTTCTTAAAAAAAAAAAAAAGAAAGAAAGAAAAGAAAATGAGTTGACAGCTAAAAAAATGAGCACAAAATCATTAAAAATGGTGATGATAGTGGACAAGCAGTCCTGGGAAGAGGGACAAAGGTGGAGACAGAGCCAAGGGGGCATCTCCCTGCCTGCTGTCATCAGCATCCAACTCTGCCCACCAAGAAGGGGTACCCCCATAGAGCTCAGAGCCCTGGCTAGAGGGGGAAGGCACAAGAGTATGGGGGTGAGGGCGTAAACACCCCCCTCCAAAGCCCAGGGAGCAGGGAAATGGGGAGTTATAAAAGCCAAGGGACTATAAAACTAAATACAAAGGTGGGCACAGCTGGCAGAGGGAAAGGGTATGGGAGAGAAGGGAGAGGTACAGTCTAGGCCATCTGTTCTCCAGGGCCCAAGGCCACAGTGGGCACTCAGACTTTGTAGTAGATGTTCGCAGGGCTCTGAGGTGGCATCTCCTGGACGATGTAGACAGGATGCCCATAGTCCCCACTCACCTTCTCATAGTGGGGGCAGTAGTTGTTCTTTGTAGTCCGTAAGGGGATGATGATGTCGCTGGGCTCAGTGCCCGCTGTACTACTGCCCCCCTTGGGACTGGCCAGCGTACTGAGTGAAAGGGCAGCTGCCCGCTGTTGTGTGTGCTTTCGGTGCCGCTTGCGCAGCTTTAGTAGCAGAATCATCAGGAAAATAATGATGAGTAGGAAGATGACACAGCCAGCACCAACAGCTGCAAACAATGCCACCTTGGAGTTGAAGAAGCTGTCAGGGTCCCCACTCCCACTGCCGCCACTTGCACCTGGGCCACTCTTTTCTTCCTGGTTCACAGTCTCTGAAGAAGGGTAAGGGAGGGGAGTAATGGTCAGCCAGGGGTCCCTGGGAGATAAGCCAGATCTCAGACTGGGTCTTGGACTTTCTTCATAGGTATGACCTGACAGGGAGGCTGAGTAATGGCTTCTGCCCTCTAAGAAACACCCATACACTCACCATGCTTGCCATCAGAGTCCCCTAGGGGACCCCGACCACGAGGAGCCTGTGTGGCCATCATGACAGTGTTGTCTGCCTCCTTGTTGGGCCAGCTGGTAGTCAGCTGCTCAGGTGTCACAGCATTGGGATCTGGGGGTGGGGAGAGGACAGGTGAGAGAGAGGGTCTCTGGCAGCACAGGTGCCCTTGATCATCTAGGACAGGCCAAAAATGGCCTGTAAACTGGACCTCAGATTCTCTACCCCTATTGCCCCCTCATGACTCCTTCCTAACACAGCCACACCCAATCAGGAATACCTGTTCTAAAGGCCTAACTGAAGGGCCCTTAGACTGGGCACTTACCTTGTCCAACCTTCATGACAATCTTCATGGTGCGTGTTCGGCACACACCTCCCTCCCGGTTCTCCAGCCCCTCTAGGCTCCCATTGGATGTAGCTGCAGGAAGAGGCCAAGTAAGTCATAGGGAGGAAAAGATCTGCCAGCATTTGCCAGAAAACCTAGTGCTGTATCAGTTAATAATAAGGACAGAAGAGGTCATGGGGGAGTGACAAATACCTCCTACCTATCTGTGACCCTTTCTACTTTCCTCCCTCCTACTAGGAACAGAGTGTCATAGCCCAGCCCTGCCCAGGCCAAGAACTGGCTCCTCCCCCGAAAGGAACTGCTCCTTTATCCTAACCAGGCTTTGGCTCCTCTTTCTTAGTAGCAACAATAAGGTGTGTCTGCTAGTTGGCTGATGTTACTCAGAATCAAAGCAATTGGCATGTAAACTGGAAGGAATCCTTGACTAGGAGTCAGAAAATTTGAGTTGCAGTCCCAATCCTGTCCCTAAATCCCTGTGTGAGCTAGGGCAAGAAGCCCTTTTATCTTTCTGGGCCTCCCTCAGTTTCCCATGAGGAAAAAAAGGCTATCAACTCTGCCATTCCCATGATTAGATCTTAGGTGGGCAAAGAAAATAAGAATGAAAACAACATGAATTGGATTCCTCTTCCACCCAACTCCTAGAGTGCCAAGGCCCTTTGTGGAATGTTGGGGCTGAGATTCCAAGGTCAGAGTGGAAGCAAAGCATGCCAGTATCCAAAGATGAGATCAGGCACTATCATTGTACTACGTCTAAGCTCCCAGTACTATAGGATAGAAGAGAGTTAAGCACAGGGAGAGAACCACAATGTGGATAGGGACTCACAGGTAATATAATAATCATGGTGCTTCTTGAACTCCAGGCCCATGTAGTTGGGGCTGAACTCCTGGAACTTAATGGTGAAACGGATTTCCTGCTCTGGTCTGTTGCAGGTGACCAGTACATTGGGGTCGAGCACAGTGCTGCAGGCAGCTGCCTGTTCAGGCCGCACAAGGTATAGTTTATAGTACTCATAGGGCCGCCCTGCTTCTGCTCGGGGGCAGATGATGTCCAGCTTGTCGCCAATCTTCGGGTACATCACCAAGCCCTTCCCACTCAGGAACCTGCCCAGAAAGGAGGAGACGGTCAACTCCAGGGTTGGGGGCCCAGTCCATCCCAGAAACAAGGGAGCAGACAAGGTGAGCTGGTCTACTGTGTGGAAGCAGCAACAGTAGGTATTCTGCTCTTCCTCCAACCTCAGGCTGGTGGGGGTGAGGAGGGAGAACCACATTGTCATCAGGGTGTGGAAGGAATGGCCTAAGGGTATGGCTGCCAGGGGGTTGATGTGGCAAATGGACTGGGTATGAAGGTGTCAGGACTGGATTGCCTGAAGGTGGCAGCATCCCCTGATCTCCCTCATACAACATACTCACATTCCTGCACAGCTGCCACTGCCGCCGCCGCCACCACCACCACACACATACACAGCAAGCCCACACATGCCTTAGCCACCACCCCCGCAGCTCCCAGCCAATGCTAGGGGAGTGCAACTTGTCTGGGACCCAGGCCTTCTCCCCAACCATTGCTATTCTTGTGTATGATGGGAAAGATAGGAACAGGCATCGCCTGGAGCCAAGGGATGAGAAAAACAGTCTCTGGGTAGGTAGAGCACTACACAGCTCTCCCTATTTCCATTAAGCAGTGTCCTACCAGTGACCAACCACACCCCACCCTCACAATGCAAGAGCCTGTATCCCCAAACTTGACTAGGTTCACTTGTAAGAAGACATGAGAAGGGACCCAACTAGGGACAACAAAATATGTATGATAGGGCATAGGGAACCCCACTCATCTAGATTCCAATCTCCCTACTGCCACACTGCTCCTACTACAGGTTTTTCAAAGAGATGGACAGCTGCCTTCTGGGCTAGGTTCGTGTTCTAATACAGAAGGCCAGGCACTGGGAGAAAAAAAGGGGGCAGGACAGCTGGCAACCTATTCATATGACCCTGTTCTTGGCTAAGCCCACAGTAAGAAAGGACACAAGTGGTAATCCATTGGTCATTTCTGAGCCTGCGAAGGCTGGAACTGAGAGCAAGGCAGTATCATATAGGACAAACACAGACTTTAGAATCAGACATGCAAGGCCTTTACTAGTTTTGCCACCTTGGATGAGCTGCCTGACCTCTCTGAGTTTCAGTTTCCTCACTTGTGAGCTGGGGATAGAAAGAACCCCTACCTCTAAGGAGGTAGATGAGATAGAGCACATAGTATATCAGTACATAGTAGTTACTCAACATGTTTGGTTCCTTCTTAGGAATAGTCTGTCAAACAGTATGAGTCTAGTCTTGTTTTTTGGAGGGAAAATCAGAAGAGAAGACACAGCCTTAAGGAGTTTACTGCATGGTTGGGTCTGCACTCTGACAAGAGACAGCACAAGGCTATCCATAAGTTATGTGCAAAGATAGTGGTTCAAACAGCAAGTATTGAAGGAACTGAGAAGAAAGAGACAGCTCACATGACTAAGATCATCACAGACAGTTTCACAGAAAGGGCTGGGTAAAAGGCAAAGTATATGAAGTCAATATTCAACAGAGTGGACATCAATGTCTAGGACATAAAATCCAGACCAGAGATTTGTCCAGCTGGGGGGATGGGGGTAGGTAGAGAGGAACAGAAGACAAGGTGGAAAAGATCAGCTGGGACCACACTGAAATACCTCAAGGGTCACCATAAGCAGTGTGTTACATCCTATTGGTAATAAAAGATAATGAAGGGCTGAAGGCAATGCTTAAAGAGGAGGAAGCTGATAGTATTGGACAGGCTCTGCTGGTGAAGAGCACCAATACATAGGGCCCTGCAATAATTTGGGAGTGGTTACTGAGGGCCTAATAAAACACAGTGGGTACTACAAGAAACAAGGACATACTGAGAGCTCTGGGTCAGTGCCTCTGCATCCTTACACCTCAGTGTTCTCACCCCAGAAAGGAAAATGATACCCAGGTGGGAGAATAAGGTAAACAAACCAAGAAGATAAAGTAGCAGAAGAAAAGCAGCTTCATGTCAGGTGAGGCTCCAACAATTTTGGACCTACCTAGGACCATCTTGGTGTGCAGGACAGGAAAAGCCAAAATGAGAAAGTCTTCTCTTCTTTGGACCTAACTTTACCTTATTCCAATGAGCCAGAAAGGAAGTAGGCATAGAATGGAAGCCCACATAAACATTTGAGAGGGATCACCTCTCAACATGCATTATAACCAACAAGTTTCGCCAAAGCCTCCATAATCCCCAAAGCATTTTTAACTTTCCAGTCTTCACACTGGATCCATCCAGACAAGATTATAAACTTCTAACATTTTAGAGTCAGAAGGAACCATAGAGATGCCAAACTGAGTCCAAGCCCCTCATGGGAGGAAATGAATGATCAGATGAATGTTCCCCTTGAAGACAGAGGTTCAACGCCAACTCCAGGGGCTTAAATTCCCCCAGGATGCTATCCCCTAAAGGTCTAACAGGCTCAATTCTTATACAGTTGTTCCTCAACAAGACCCTACTTGGAGCTGACAACAAGTACATAAAGGGCATAGAAACGAGTACAGACCAACACACCTTTCTAACCACTTGTTTTTGTTGTTAAGTGCTGTCGAGTTGATTCTGACCCACAGCGACCCTGTATAGAGTTTCCGAGGAGCAGCTGGTGAGCTTGAACCACCAACCTTGCAGTTCAAATGACTTTGCAGTCTGACGCATTAGCCTATAGCAGCACATCAGGACTCCTCTAACAACTTGGCCCTGGCTTAATCACTGGGAAGGAAGTCTTGCCTTTCCTGAGCTCAGTCTCCCATCACCATCTATGGCCTGAAGCTGGAACACAGGTCTTCTAAATACTTCAGGTTCTACCTTTAACTTAAAGACACTGAAGAAACAGATGACAATATAGTGGGTGGGAGAACGGAAAGAAGAAAGGACTACTCACCTAACACCCCTCAGACTTTCTTCAAACTTGTGAACAGTGACTTCATAAATAATCATCAGTTAATTTGCCTAGAAGCTGGCAGAAGAAAACTCACCTTCCCCTAAAATACATCAGCCATGCTGAAGGGAAAGGAGCCTGAGACACACCTTCCCTGACCCTGTTCTACCATAATGGTATCTTCTTATCATCTTCCCTCACCACTAAGAAAACTGCATCTTGTTGTTTAGGAAGCCCAAGGAAGTGGAGAAGGGTTATGAGAGGTAAGTTTGAAGCCAGTGATAGTGAATCCTGAAGCTAAGTTACAACATAAATTATACTATACAGGGGAGCCTATAGATCGAGTAGGGGTAGGAAAGGAGGAGGGAGAAACTGTCCTCAAGTTAAACTCTTTATTCTCCACCTTTAAAAAATCATTTTCCCCATTATCAAGCCAAGGTGTCCTGCTGGGGCCAGCCCAAAGACAAAGCCCCTTTCTGGAAAATAAGGGGAACGACATAGCCCACTAGGAAGCCTAAAGCAGGTTATTATGAGGCCTTCCCTCCCTAGCCTCTAATAACCCTGGGACCCCCAAAGACCCATCCCAGGGAGTAAAATGACATGAGATGGGGCAGTCTGAGTTGTTCCAGCTCCTGTCTTGTGATCTGCCTCTTCTTCTCCACCTTAGCCCAAGTCCCTTCTTCAGTCTTTCTACTGAGCTTAGAAGTACTGCCATGATTTCTGAAAGGAATCCTAGGATATGAGGCTCTGGAGCAGCAATCCTCAAGACCCTGGACTAGTCAGAGGCCAACTGACCTCCCAAGGGGGGCTTCTTTAATCCAGCTGAGTCCCTCCTTATCCATATGCACAGTATCTACATAGAACTTACAGCTGTGGGGGACATTCTGAGAATGCTGCCCACATTCACCCAGGTCTACACTTCCTTCCTCCTTACCCTTCCCTCAGGCTCTAGAAACTTGAAGTCAATGAATAGCCAAAAGGGAAACCTGGTACCAGACCATGAACGTCCAAGTTTGGTAGAAGACTCTAGCCATGACCTTGATTTGGTGACCCCACCAGCAACCACTGTACCTGCACCCCAAGCCCAAGCCAAAACTCAAGTCTGCTCTCATCCCAGCTAGGGTGGGGGACCCCCAAATTAAAGGCTCCTCTTCACTCCACTAGCTCTACCCAGCCCCTGAGGCAGTAGAGCAGGCCTAGCATGTCCCAGCAGTGCCCGCCCAAGCGTGGGTGGGCAGGAACAGCAGCTGGGCAGCACTGTTGGAAGCAGGGAATCCAGAAGAGCCCCAGAGGAAGTCACCCTCACACCTATGATAATCTATGCCTTCCTTTCTGTCCCACCAGGCCAAAACTCCACCTGGCCAAAGGGAGATGTTAAGCCCTCTCAGGACTTAATATCTCCCTCCCAGTTGTCTGTTTTCTGTGGGGTCCCTAAGAGGAAGTGAGAATTCCAAGAGAGGAATCAAAGGTGCTAGTCAGAGCTCAGGAAGAAGAGTGTCAGGTTGGCTGCCTTGATCATAGGACAATAGGAGGTAAGTTGACCAAAGTCAAATGAGGAAGCCAGAGTGCTGCTCACACCACACAGGTAGGACCTGAGTCACAAGGACAGATGCATACACACACCTGTGAGGTTATAGGGGAACCACACACCTGTGAGGTTATAGGGGAATCCAGAGGCAAAGATTCCGTGCCTCTTCCTAAATCCCGTCTTTAATGCCCATCTCTTCTAGGTTCCATGGCAGCAGTGTGGCCTGTACAGAATTCACATATGGAAGGTCTTCCTTTACCAGCTCACTGACCTTGGGCAAGTCACTTCCCTTTTCTTGGCATATGCCTCCTCTTCTGGAAAATGGGGCAATACTTACTTCCTAGGTGAGATCATACATGAGAATGCTTTGTAAGTAGCAAGGTGCTGCCTGACAGCATGCCAAACATAGTACTATTTAGAAGAAAGAAGGTGAAAGAGGTTACACTCCTGGCTGTTAGCACCCCAACCCTAGACTACCACCATAAAAATACACCCAGGAAGAATCCCTACCATCCATGAGGCAAAGGATCCAGAATGTGACTAGTGAGCATGCCCTCACCTCAGCTTCCCTAATAATCACAGGTGAACCCTCCCCCAAACCTGGTGTCTCCATGGCAACCAGTGGCCTAATGGCCCATACTTTCCATAATCCCAGCCCCTGAAAACAGTAATGTACAAGTGACCAGGGCCTATTCATCTTCACCCATCTGAGCTGGTGAGGCAATAGAGAGCACAGAGAGGAAAAAGGGGGCCCAGTATTCAGCCCCTAATCCAGCCTCTCAGGTCCTTCTTGCTGCTCCCAGAGACTTGGGTGAGAGTGGGGAGGGAAGGGAACAGGGAATTTTAGGAACTGCTGGGTTCGCTTTACTCACAGGTCTCCACCTGTGGCCAATCAGCCACAGAATAGAAGGGGTCAGGTCCCTTGCCGCCCTGGAACCCAGAGCTGGCCTCCCCAGGACTGTGAGTTGGAACAGCTGTGAGGGAGCTGGGGCCAGCATTTTCACTTATAGCAGGCAAGCATGGGTCAGGGTCTGCAGCTGCCCCCATCCATGCTGAAGTCAAGGGTCCTGGTCTCGAAACTGAAAAGTCCACTCCCACCTCCTTGTAGGGAAGGTGTAATGTGATCTCAGGCACTGTCACACTCCCTAGAGGTGGGGGAACCTGAGTGGAGGGCAGAATGGGGTCAGAACAAGACTAAGAGACTGAACTACAGCAGCTGGACTTAACTGAGGCCTCAAGTGTGAGTCCTGATGGCTGCCCTGAGCTTCCTGGGGGAAGAACCTGGGGGAGGGGACTACCCTGGGACCACTTCGCTCATAGTCCCCTCCCCTCAAGGCACACACACAACACGCGCACACACACACACACACACACACACACACACAGGTTCCTACCAACCTCTAGCCAGACCAAACTCACATCTCCCACCCTGTGCTCATAGAGCAGATCTAACTGAAAGGGGAGAGGGGCAAAAGCTCTTGACACCTAAGGACTACCACCTTGGAAGTCCTCAGCATCTCCTTGGGAAAGAGGCTGGGAGTCTTGAGCTGGTCCTTCCAGCACCACTCCCTCTAGTCAGGGCTAGGGTGTGTATGCCCTAGAACCTGGAAGCATACCCCCAGCCCAATGACTTCTTTAATTTTATTTTTTATCCCAAGGAGGAAGCTATAAGGCAGAGTTTATAGGCTCTGGGAGATTGGGATGGAGGAGAAAGGGGGGTTGCCAGCTCCTGACAGGGCTGAGGGAGAGACCAAAAGCTGAGAGAAAGAGGGGAGGAGGAGAGAAAATAAGCCTGTGAGGGAGAGCACAGGCATGTGCGAGAAACAAAAGGACTTGAGAAAAAGAGGCAGAGAGTGACTAAGAGTGAGAGGGAGTGTGAGAGCAGAGGAG
>NW_006408636.1:2817145-2849605 GCF_000296735.1 Chrysochloris asiatica | reverse complement strand
CCCCCCCCCCCAACCCAACACACACAGTGGCCGCATTCCAGATCTGAGCATAGATGGAACTCTGGGGAGGGGATGGTGCTGGTGGCACCAAGATCAGTCCCTAAACAGTCTCAGAATCTGCTTCATTACAGGATGGAATTCATACCGTCCTTCTGAGTTTCCAGCCTCCCCCACTGCCACCTCCCAAGATTGAGGATAGAGAGGAACAGAGGGGATGCAACTTCTCAAAACCTGAAAACCAGTGCAGAACACAAAATGTTCAGAACACAAAAAGGGGGGAGTACAGACAGCTCTTGTTTCCATCAGATACCACCACCACCCACTCTGCAGGAGAGCTCCTTTCCAGCTGTGGAGTGTGCTACCTCTAGTTAGAGACCTGAGAGAGCAATTAGGTCACTCCCATGTGTCCCTATGATGAGCTACCCCAGGCAGATTTCTGCTCTCCTTGTTTATGAAAGAGCATTACCAGCCTCCACCCTTACCAGGGGGGAACAGGGCACTTCACAACCTTTCTTCCTGGGCTAAGCAACCCAGGACCCCCAGACCATGTTGAGCCCCTGCTGTTAAGAGAGTGCAGCACAAAGCCTTTGGGAAGACATTTTTGCCAGTCCCTTTCCTTGCACAAAGTTGGAGCCCTTTACCCTGACCCTGGTTAAGCTATCCCACTGACCAGTAAGTACTGGGACCCTACTTAACCCAAGAAAAAGAGAACTAAAGAAGTTACCTCCCACTCCTGGGACCCAAGAGACCAAGGCAGACAGAAACCCAGGAAGTTAGCCAGGAGCACAGCAGAGTGGACAGGAAGAGATTTCAGGTACAGACAGGGCAGGCCAAGGCCCCCAGTTTCCCGCTAAGAGGGGGTGTCACAGGGAGGAAGAGTGATTTTTGACCCTGGGCTCCAACCTGAGTTCTGGATGACAAAAGAGGAAAAAGTCCAGAGGTCACCACAACAGTCCCAGCGACTCTCCACTAAAAGCCAAGAAACCCATGAGCCACCGCCCTAAAAGATGTGTGTTGTTGGATGTGTGGGGTGTAAGGGGGAGGAGGAGAATGAAAATAAAATGATTTCGATATAGCTGTCCCCTAAGGAGTTGGGGGAAACTAAGCACAGCGCCCCTATCTAGGGGGCGGAAGGGGGAGAAGGGGGAGGGGCGCAAAGGATCTGCCTGGGCAGGAATAGCTCCCTCTCCACCCACCTCCCTCTTAGGCTTGGCCACCACTCTTTCAGGCAGGCCCTGGAAGCTCTACCGGACCCCTGAGGAGCGCTGGATCGAACACCCCAACCCTACCCCACCCCACCCCACTCCAGCAACAAACCCTCTCCCACTCCGCCCCTCTCCGCCCGCCGCCTTTGTGATCCTGGGAACAGCGCCCGCCTTTCCACTGCCCCGGCTGGGAGAAAAGGGGAGGGGGCGCAAGAAAAGGCAGCAAAAGCGAAAAGCCAGGGAGGCAAACAGGGAAGAAAGAAAAATGAAAATGGGAGAAGCCAGAGTGGGGATATAGGTGCAGCCCACCCGCCCCAGCGCGGGATCCCAGCTGCATTGGATCCACAACTATGCAATGGAACCTGTGTTCTGGCCTCTTCCCCGACCCAGGTCAAGCTGGACCTGGGAGCGGTTCTTGGCAAAGACCATTCCCAGGGGCCCCCGGAGAGGGCTGAGTTCTCGCCCCCACCCAATTCTTGGGTGTGCTCTCAAGCGCCCAGACTCCCATGCTCCGCCTGGCGCAAGCATTTCGACTTGATCCCGGACAGGCAGCAAAGGGGTCACAACCCCGCCAAATGCTCCCACCCCACACCGCCTCACCTTGCCCCGCCCGCCCGCAGAAAAACATACTGAAAAACAAAACAATAAGAACAAACAAACAAAAACCCAAGAAACAAAATGGGGCGCCACTCCTTCTCTAAACACCCCCACACGCACTCCGCAGCGTGCGGCCTCACCTCGAAGGCGTGCCTTCCACCCCCTGGGACTGGAGCGTACAAGTTACTCACTTAGGGTTGAGAGAGCTCCAGGACACGGGCTCCAGGTTCTTGGCCAGTGGCGTGGCAAGCCGACACACAGCCAACACGACCATGGCCACAAGCCATTTGCCAAGCGAACGCTGCCCAGGCCTGGCCATCTTCTGGGGGGCAGGCTGCACTTTGGGATGTCCTGGTGCCTACTCAGCAAAGCTCCACTAGCCTTCCTGTGTCGCGCCGCGTTCTGTCCGAGTCTCTCAGGGGCCCATCGTCTTCATCTACCGGCCTTGCAGTGCTCCCCTCCTTCCAGCTTTGGCGTCGCTCTTCTCCACCCGGCTGGCCAGGAGGACTCACTAGGCAGCCGCCCCCAACCTGGGCATAGGCTGCGGCCTCCGAGAGCTCGCTTCCCAGGCCTTTCCGAAGCACTAGGCGCGTCGGGGGCTCTGCGCCCCCGGGCGATCCCGCCCGATTCCACTCGGCTGCAGGAGACTGTTACGGGACTGTGCGCCTTCTCCCCTACGTGGTATCCCAGCTGAGGACTTGGTGACCGCCCCAACGTCTCCACAGTCCCGGGACCGGCGCTCCTGAGCAGAAGTGGAGATCTCTCCGAAACACGAACTTGATCCCTGGGCTCCCGACTGGGTCGCCCAGGCACGGCCTCCCTTCCTCCGGGCCACAATGGGACTCAGGGCTGAGCGCCCCCACCCCGCGCCCCAACAGCTTCTACTTCAGCTCTGGACCCGCTCCTTGTTCTTGGAAGAGCGAATAGGAAGCTGTCGCTGCCGGACAAGCCAGTCCCATCAGTTTGCGCTTCTAAAGCCTTGGCCGGATAGCCGGGCAGCCACGTCGCCAAGTCCTAGCTCCGCGGCGATTGTTCCCGAGGGTCTGTGGCCAGTGCAAACCTCACCCACCTCCCACTGCTGTCGAGAGCACACAGACACCCTCCGTTGCAGCGGAGCTGTCTACTCCTCTACTCAGGCGAACTCAAGGCCAACCCTGTTCCTATTATCCAATAGAAAGCTTTGTGGCGGGGTCCTTGTTTCATACCACGCCCCCAGAAGAGGAAGGGGGCGGGGTTTAGGGGAGCTCTTAAAGACGCTGCGCAATAGAAGGCAGCAATCATAGTGTGTGACTCCTGGGGTTATGATTGGGTCCTTCCTAGTCTAGTCTTCAGAGCGCTTAGCCCAGAGGAAGTTGGAGCTCTTCTAGAGCGACTGGCCTGCTAGCCTCACCACACCCTGGCCAACTGACCTGCCCAGAGGAAGTTGGAGCTCTTCTAGAGCGACTGGCCTGCTAGCCTCACCACACCCTGGCCAACTGACCTGCACCAGGCAGGTCCTATCCCAAGCACACAAGGAAAGTATTTCCATTATCTTTTTACACATACAGGAGCCCTGAAATCCTGGCATGTGCCTACCACCATGGCAAGGATAACCTCCCGGCTCCCCGTCCTGTCTCTCACAACGTACTGTCTGATGGCACTTGGACCCGGAATTCTGGACATAAAAGCAACTATGGTGGGTGCTGGAGACCCAGAAGGGTAAAGTACGGTATCCGGAAGGAAAGGCAAGTTCTTTGCCTTTTGAGATGAGGTCTTCAGGATCTCAGCCTTAGGTATAGCCCTATGGGATGCCTAGAACCCAGATTTAAAGTGACCCATCTGAAGGTGTGGGTAAGGTCCTGGGATAAGTAAACGGGAATGAGACAACAGCTTAATAAAGAAAGACCACGAGGGTAAAACACCTTTTGAAAATGCAAAAAGCCTTGCCCCGAGACGCTGGACTCCTGCCTCGCCATCTGGGTCTTTGTCTTCAAGCGCTAGCCCATTCTCCCCGCCCCTCCTCGATTACTTGCTTATATCTTGGCTCCATCCCATAGCTCAGACCCTCCCTGTCCTACCCGCTCTCTCTATTAAGAGCCCAGCAGACATACTGGTGTGCTTATATCTCCCTCTACTGGTACTTCGTAGCTCTGCCGGCGCCTGGGCAGAGCTGAAAGTATCTACGTGAACAGGAACATAGCATATACAACCTTGGCATACCCGCTTGAATACAAGACCTGGAACAAGTTTGTCCAGGACAAAAGCAGAGGCCCGGCATGAGGAAAAACAGAAAGAACTAGATGGAAAACGTGGAATTGGCTGACAAGAATACAGTCTCCTTGTAGCTACTTTATGGATCACATTCCCAAGGTTTTCTACCATTTAAACTCAGTTTAATGTCCTGGTGTGGTGCTGTAGGATACACACTGCACTACTAGCCGTGAGGTCGTGGTTCAAACCCGCCAGTCGCTCCTCGGAATCCCTATACAGGGTCTCTATGAGTCGGAACCAATTTGACAGCACTTAACAACAATCTCACTTATGTGGGAAGCTGAGCTACTGGGCTTCTCTTTGCATCCTCTGATGACATCTGTGGCTGGAGAGTGGACTTTGGGGGGAGAGGATAAAAAGTGAGAAGCTGGGTCCTCGTACCTTCAGTGACAGGACCTGAAGGCGGGGATGAATCCAGGCAGATAGGGAAGAGGGGTGCTGTCTGGGTCTCTCAGCTCCCAGATGAACCCTACATTGAGATGTAAACAAGGAGTAATGAGAACAAGGTGCAAGGACACACCAAGAGTTTAACTGGGAGACTAGGATCCCTAAAGTGCAGGCCAGGGCATGAAAAGTTGAAATTTTAAAGGAGCCTGCCATTTACTGAGTGCTTACTATATGCCAAGAATCATGTTAGATTTTTTTTTTCCTTTTCTTTTCTTTCATTGCTCTTTGAGATGAATTCCAAAATCTCCATATAACATAATAGGGACTCATCTAAGGCCACCAAGCCTGTATGTAGAAGTCATAATCATTCCCTTATACCGTACTGGCTTATCACATATCTAGCCCCTCCTTGCTGCTTCATTCCTGGTTAAAAGCTGATTCATGCCCAACTAGCAATAACCTTCAGGATAGTCAGGACTCTACTCTTCACTGAAAGTCTTCTAAATGGTTACTAGGCTTGGTAAAGTCTATCTTTATTCCTAGTAAAATTCTAAAGTCCAGCTCAGCTAAAACTACCCCTTCAGCCCCAGAGCTATTCTTGGAGTCTTCATCCTCAAGGGAAACATGCCCAGTTTCTCTGAGAAAAAAAGCACAAGACCAGGTAGTAGATGGTATTATAAGGCTATACTGCCAGGTTTGTGGAACTTGAGAACACAGAAGCAATTTCTGGTATGTCAATCTAATCCTGGGTGGGGAGGGCAGAATAAAAAAGGATGAGAAGATGCCTTCTGTCCAGGCCTGTTCCACATTCTGGTCATCTCTGGTCACCCCTTCTTCCCTAACCTGCCCACCCCAGCTACAATACCTATGACTACAGGCTCTGTGACTACAGGCCTCTTGCCTCACTCTGGTCAGGGCCTCAGATGAAGTAATCCACACCCCTGAGATAGGAAAAATTTACTCCCCATGAGAGCCTAACAAGTCAGGATCTATAAGGGATGTAGGCCTTCCTTTACCCAAAACCTCCCTTCTCCACTGGAAGTCAGGCCACTCCACTCCCCCACCCAAACCTCCCAGATCACTGTGTCACCATTTAAACACACACACACACATACACACATACATATTCAAGTCTACCAGCATTTCCTGAGCTCCGATTCTGTGCTGGCCTCTGAATGGTGCCAGCCCTGGTGACTCAGAAAGGAGGCTCATCCAGTTATGTCTTAAGGACCTCCCCGTCTTGTGGGTACAGACAGACATGTAGAAAGCTCATAAAAATCCAAAGTCAACCAAAATCAGTGTTTGGAAGCCTCCAAGTCCAGGGATGCATTGGAATTTCAGGCACCATGCAGCCCCCAGTGAGCTACAGACCAGCTCCTTCTGAGTTCAGGTTCCTAAACCCATGCGAGATAGGGAGCTATACACTTCAGAGCCACATATTTTACTACTTAGCTGTATCACCTTGGGCAAGTCACTTAACCCCTAGGTGTCTCAGTTTACGGTAACCTAGAGATCATCAATCTTTCACAGAGCTGTAGTGAGGGGTAAGTGAAAAAATGCACATAAAGGGATTAGCATCATGTCTGGCTCATCACAAGTGCTTACTAAGTGGAAACTGTGATTTTTCCATAGAGCCTCCCACAGAGACACCCTCATCCTCAGTCACATGTATTCTCACCTGTTCACACATGCTTTGCATGCCACATGCACACTTTTAAATCTCCTTTTAAGACACTCTCCTTTTAAGATACTCTCACACTTGTATTCTCCTTCGCACATATTCACAGATTAATGTTTTCTTCTATTTGACATTGGGTCGCACACCTGGTTCCTGCCTCCATGAAACCCCCACATTTCCCATGTCCACTGTCATACACACATGTGCACAATGCACACACATGCTTTCTCTATTTGTGAGGACCTGGTCCTTGACCGCTCTCTGACTGCCTTGTACTCTGAGTCATAGAGAAGGTGAAGTAATTCACCCAAGGCCACACAGCTAGAAAGTGGAATTAAAAATTCAATCCTTGAGCTTCTAATCATGATTTTATGCTGATATCCCAGGGCTCTGGAAAGGAGCGTGTGCCAAGATGTAGACCTTGGTGAGCCATCAGACATAGCTAGAGCAAATAATTGCAAAAGCAAAATGACAGAAATCCTAACCTGAGGCCAACTGGGACAGCCCTGCCCTATTCCTCCTGTCTGTCCCCTAGACAATCCATAGCCTCTACCATCACGCTCTTCACAGATATACACACATCCATTCCCTAGCTATCATTTCTTGAACACCTGCTATATACCAGGCACTAAAGATAGACAGGTGTTTTTACGTCTGGTTCTATATTATCTTGGTTTAAGTCACACAATATCCTGGAAGTTGATATTTATACACCTGTTTTAGAGATGAGAAAACTGAGGTTCCAAGCTCAAACTGGCTGCATCCCCTGACCCTGCCTACCTCAACCTGCAAATCCACTCTTGCCCAGCTGATTTATTTCCACCATTCCTCTGTTCTGCTTTTCCCCTGCCCCCACTGCCTCCTAGCTGAGACCAGCTGGGGTCTGTGTTGGTCCCAGTACTCTCTTGTCCCCAAGAATATTTTATTTTTTCTAAGCCAGTCTATCTGTGTATCAGTCTTAGGGCAAATCCTGGGTGGGACTTGAGCTCTCACACACTTTTCTCTCCCCCTATCCTGGCTGAACCACATGTCAGGCTTGGTCAGATCAAGTCCCAGGTGGGTAAGGCCTAGAAGTCTTATTGCACTGTAGCCATGCCAATTCACAGTTGGTTGGGAAGAAGGGATGGTTCCAAAGCCAAGGTTCAAACATATTCTCTACTCCCAGCCCCTTCCCAGTCTGTGCTCCAACTGCATGTCTGGCTTTTGGGTGTATTCATTGAGATCACTTTGATCCAGCAGGTGCCAGACTGACCTTGGTTCAGCCTGTTGGTAGATGACACCAGAGATAAGATGAGTCTCCTCTCCTTTAGGTGGACCTGGTTCTCTGCATTCCCCTTTACTCCTACTCTGGACCCTTGGAAATCTTTGCCAAGCCCTTAGGCCTCATAGAGTAAAAGAGACTGGCCTCTACCCCACCAAATAGCCTGGAATAGGGCATTTGAGATCCAGATCATGGTTTTGTGTGGCACAGAAGGTGACTTGAGCCTTTGCACTGAAACTAGGACCCCAGGTTCCTCAGAAACCTTATCTTTGGACATCCCTGCCCTCCTCTGCTTCAATGTTTTGAGCTTAGCTCACTCTAGTAGCCTCTCCTGTCCTCTGTTCCCCAGCTCAGTTGGATAGAGCCTAGTGAGGGGAAGCCTGCAGTAGTCTGGTTCAGTCCACCTGTTGCTCCCTTTGCTTTGGTTACCTGGGGAATGTGCAAGGAAATACTGGCCCATCCATCACTGTCAGGGGCTCAGGAATTTGGAAGGGAGCAGCAGCTGTTCCCACTTGTCACTGGCCTCAGCCTAGTTCCCCATTTCAGAGGCTAGCAGGGCTGGTGGAAGGCAATGCTGGCTGAAGAAATGGCATCTTTGCCCAGCCATGCTCCTGGATCCTTCGTGAACACACTAAACTCATTAGGTCCCAAAGACACACACAAGAAATAAAATCCTCATGCAGAAACACCCCAAGCCAAGCAAGTATTTGGATGACACAAGGGAAAGAGAGAATGGGAAGCAGCTTCCACATCTCTCCTGACATGCCAGCTGACTCCCCACTAGCTTGTGAGATATATCCCTACCTCCAACACCACCATGAAGGATAAAAGGTCAGGTCTGGGACTTTGTAGACTGATACCTCCAGTACCACTGATGGATAGACAACAAACCTCTGGGGGGGGGGGGGATCCTGGGAACAGATAAGGTGCTGGTCAGATAACCACTGACAAATATGAGGAACTCAGGCCAAGCTGCCCCTATTTCAAGTGAGCCATACTCCCTGACATTGAAAACTTCTGTCTCCACTCATAGCTTAGTTTAGAAACCTTACTTCCCACCTTTCATCAGGAAAGCCCCACTGGCTAGGATCCGTTTACCTCTCAATGAGGGCCCAGCTCATTCTAAGACTCTAAGTTTCCCCACCAAGCTCATTCCCTGCCCCTGCTATACCTCCACCTCCTCAGGGCTGACCCAGGAAAGCTTGGGGTAAGACTGAGGTCTTGACAGACTCCACTTGACAAACCACCCAACATTTTCTTCACCAGGAAGCTAGCACCCTCTGAGGAATATCAGTCTCCTTGGTGGGGCTTGTTTTCCTTTTGCAGCCTCACTTCAGGGCACAAAACAAAGCCTATAGCAGCCTCTGTCCAAGTCTCATCCCCCTAACAATGAGGGGTGGGCAGAGATGTGGAGAGGGAAGGAAATGTCCTCCATTGAAATGGTATAGTAGGCAAAGGCAAGATAAAAGGGTCATTTGAACTGCTCCTTGCTTTAGGGAATTAACAACAACAACAGCAACAACAACAAAATACAAACTCACTGCCATTAGGTCATTTCTAATTACAGCAACCCCGTATAGGGTTTCTGTGACTGTAAATCTTTATGACCTGGTTGGCTTAAACTGCCGACCTTGAAATTAGCAGCCCAGCGCTTTACCCTAGAGTGTCATAGCGACCCTGTATAGGGCTTCCAAGAAGCAGCTGGTGAGTTTGAACTGCTGAACTTGTGGTTCAAACCGATCTTGCAGCCCAGTGCTTTATCCTATAGTGCCACATGAGGGCTCTTTATTTTAGGGGATTCTTGTTGTGTGCCTTCAAGTCATTTCCAACTCACAAAGGCCCTGTATATGGTTTATGAGAGCAGCTAGTGTTAGTGTGGTTAGCAGTTCAGTACTTATCCTCCAGCGGAGATTGTTGTTAAGTGCCTTTGAGTTGGTTCCTACTCATAGTGACCCTATGTAGGGTTTTCTAGTAGTGGCTGGTGAGTTTGAACCGCCAATCTTGTGTTTCTTGTTGTTGTTGTTGTTATGTGCTGTCGAGTCGGTTCCGACCCATAGCGACCCTGTACAGGGTTTCCGAGGGTGTAAATCTTTACGGGAGTAGAAAGCCTCATCTTTCTCCCGCGGAGCAACTGGTAGTTTCGAACCGCTGACCTTAAGGTTCGCAGCCCGATTCATAACCACTACGCTACCAGAGCTCCTTAGGTCTCTAAAAACAAGATAAGGAGAGAATGAGACCTCAGAGCTGAGAAGTGAGGAATTAGGAAGGTTGTTGAATCAAAGGAATGTAGTTCCCAAGGAAATCTGTTTCTGTCAGTAGCCTCCCTATTCCTCAAACTCTGTCGACTCCCAGTGGCCATTCCAGTACTTGCAGTCTAAAAGCAGAACAAGCACTGAGCATGGATATTGACTGAACTTAGATATTGACTTGGGCTGAACTGAGCCTAAAACACCCTCTAATCCCTTCCCAATCTATCACCCAATACTGGAAATTTTATCTGTTCATCCCTGACCCAAGCCATGATAGTTTCAATAACATCATATGCATATGAAAGATGAACAGTGAATAAAGAAGACTGGAGAATAATTGATGCATTTGAATTATGATGTTGTTAGGTACCATTGAGTCAGTACAGACTCATAGCGACCCTGTGCACAACAGAACAAAACACTGCTCAGTCCTGCACCAACTTCACAATTGTTGCTACATTTGAACCCATTGCTACTGCCACTATGCCAATCCATCTCATTGGGGGTCTTCCTCTTTTTTTCTTACCCTCCAATTGTGATGATGATGAACAATATTTAAAGTACCAGGAACTACCAGAAGCACAAAAAAATCTGTCTTGGAAGAAATATTGGTGAAATTTCATCTCATGTACTTTGGACATGTTATCAGGAAGGACCAGTCCCTGGAAAAGCACATCATGCTTCATAAAATAGAAGGTTAATGAAGAAGAGGAAGACCCCCAACAAGATAAATTGGCACAATGACTGCAGCAATGGGCTCAAGCAAAACAACAATTGTGAAGATGACACAAGACTGGGCAGTGTTTCTTTCTGTTGTCACTATGAGTCGCAGCTGACTCAAAGGCCTCTAACAACAATGCACGCCTTATACCCACCTCTTCTGGACAGCCTTACTGGATGGATCTAGCCCTTATAGTCTGTTCCCTCCTTTGAGCAGTAGTATACTGATTGTACTGCCTGTAATAATCACTTGGATCTTCATTATTTGTGCAGATCTTAGTTTTCCTTGGCTAACTTGGGGCAGAGGCCAGCCAGACTGCTTCTACTTTACCCTTTGCATCAAGTCCAAGACAGGGCTGGATAAGCTGGAGGTGTTCAAAATACTAATTGATGGTGATAAAGAAAATAAAAATCCTCACCCACCACTGGACCAATAAACAACATTCTTATCAATGGAGAAAAGATTGAAGTTGTCAAGGACTTCATTCTTCTTGGATCAAATGATGTATTGCATTAGGCAAATCTGCTGCACAAGACCTTTTTAAAGTGTTGAAGAGCAAAGATGTCAGCTTGAGTACTAAGATGAGTACCAAGCCATGGTATTTTCAATAACCTCATATGCATATGAAAGCTAGACAACGAATAAGGAAGACGGTAGAAGAATTGATGCTTTTGAGTTATGGTGTTGGAGGAGAATATTGAAAGTGCCATGGGGCTGCCAAAAGAACCAATAGATCCGGTTTGGAAGAAGTGCAGCCAGAATGCTCCTTAGAGGCCATGATGGCCAAATTTCGTCTCTCATACTTTGGACATATTGTCAGGAGGGAGCAGTTGCTGGAGAAGGATATCATGTTTGGTAAGGTGCAGGGTCAGAGAAAAAGAGGAAGACCCCCAACGAGATGGATTGGCCTAGTGGCGGCATCGATGGACTCAAGCGTGACAACAGTAGTGAGGTTAGCCCAGGATAGGGTAGTGTTTCATTCTGTTGTGCATAAGGTCGCTATGGGTCAGTACCGACTCGATGGCACCTAACAACAACAACAAGTGGTAGTGACAGTTATCATTTATTGAGCCCTGCAACAAATGGCACCAACCATTCCTCCCACAGTCCTCTCTACTCAGCTAGGTTCAATCACTAATCACAATAGCCACACAGAGCTCATATACCATACTCACAGTTATGGGGTTTATTTGGGAAGCTAGCAGGTTACAATTCAGTGTCAGAAATGTTCAGGTCACAGTGCTTTTAGTCAGGCTAGTCTCTTCCAAGCCATGGCCACAGGCAGGCCTCTCTCTAATCCTTGTTCTATCCACAGCCCCTTGCCTTCTGTCCTGCTCCAGCAAAGCTACTGATAAATGTCCAAAGGCACTTCACTATGCTATAAGTCTCAGCCCAAAGGCACTCAATTCTGTGAAAAGTGAACCTCCAGTCCGAAGGCACTTCAATTTATTTGTTCCATGGGCTGGAAAGCCCACCACTTTATTTAATGCTCTGCCTCTTGATTCTGCTGCTGCCTTTCCTCTAATTTCACAGTTCTGTCTCCTGAGTTGAGGAGATTCAATGTGCAGGGATCTCAGGTTCAAAGGACATGTTCCCCTCCTGGCTCTTCTCCCTTGAGGGTAGTGATATCCCCCCTTCTATACCCACGAAAACTTGTAAGCCAGCCACTTGATTCCCTTATCTCCACCCATTGCATTTTTATTTATTTTATTTATTTAAACAGAGAAAACATTGAAGTCGTTCAGGATTTTTTTTATTATTATTATTCCCCATGTTGCACAATCATCACCACTATCCGTTTCCAAATCTTTTGTTCTTTCTCCTTTCTTTTCCTCTCTTTCTTTTCATTCCTTTATTTTATTTGAAGGAATGTTCCCAATAGTTTTTTCTAATGAGAAAATAAATATACATTGTTTCCTTTCAAGTACATTTTTTTAAAAGCACAAAAAAGAGAAAGAAAATAATTTTCTCCTTTTTTTCATTGCTACCCGAGTTAAGAGATGTCAGCTTGAGGGCTAAGGTGCGCCTGACCCAAGCCATGATATTTTCAATAACCTCATATAGATGTGAAAGCTGGACAGTGAATAAGGAAGATCGTAGAAGAATTGATGCCTTTGAGTTGTGGTGTTGGAGGAGAATACTGAAAGTGCTATGGACTGCCAAAAGAACCAATAGATTTGTTTTGGAAGAAGTGCAGCCAGAGTGCTCCTTGGAGGCCAGGATGGCTAAGCTTCGTCTCTCATACTTTGGACATATTGTCAGGAGGGAACAGTCGCTGGAGAAGGATGTCATGCTGGGTAAGATGGAGGGTCAGAGAAAAAGAGGAAGATCCTCAATGAGATGGATCAACCAGGTGGCATCATTGATGGTATCAAGTGTGGCAGTGGTAGTGAGGTTGGCCCAGGATCAGACATTGTTTCATTCTGCTGTGCATGGGGTCTCTATGAGTCGGTTCCGACTCGATGGCACTTGCCAACAACAACAACAGCCCAAGTTAACACATGTCTATGCTCTAGTCAGTGAATAATTCTACCTTCCCTCCCATCCCTGGTAACCAACATAAAATGTTTATTATAACATTAAAACCTTCTCTTGACTTTTTACAATAGCAGTTTCATACAATAATTGTCCCTTTGTTATTGACGAATTTCTCTCAGCATAATATCCTACAGGTTCTTCAATGTTATACAGTGTTTCATCATTATTCTTCAAAGTTGAGTAATATCCCATTGTATGTATAAAATTTGATCAACCATTCTTCTGCTGATGAGCATCTAGGCTGTCTCCATTAGTTTGCTGTTATGAATAATGCTGCAATGAACATCTATTTGTGCCAAAGCTCTTATTTCTTGAGGATACATATTAAGTAGAGAGATTTGCTAGATATTTTTGGAATGGAGTACTGGTGTGGCAGTGTGGGTTAATGCACTGAACTACAAAGTCAGTTTGAACCACAAGGTAGCAGTTCAAGCTCACCAGCTGCTCCTAGGAAATGCTTCACAGGGTTGCTATGAATCAGAACCAACTCGATGGCACTTCACAACAACAACAGCATTATTTCTATTTCCAATCTTCACAAATAGTGCCATACTGTTTTCCACAGTGGTTTGCATTCTCATCAGCAGTGTATAAAGGTTCCATACTTTCTACACCTTCTCCAACATTTGCTGTCTTTTTGGTGTTCTTGTTTTGTTTTGTTTTGTTTTTTTAACTTTGCTATTAAAGATAGAGTAAGATGATATCTCATTGTTGTATTAATTTGCATCTCTCTAATGGTTAATGAGGAGCTCTGGTAGCATAGTGGTTACAAGTGGGGCTGTGAACCTCAAGATCAGCAGTTTGAAACTACCAGCTGTTCCACAGGAGAAAGACGAGGCTTTCTGCTCCCGTAAAGATTTATAGCCTCGGAAACCCTGTACAGGGTCGCTATGAGTCACCACCAATGGTTAATGATCCTGAGCAATTCTTCATATGTAAGTTAGTTGTCTAGATGTCTCCTTTGATAAAGTGTCTATCCATAGCCTCTGCCCATTTTGTAATTCAATTATTTGTCTTCATCTAGTTGAAGGGTTGATGTGTTCTATAAATTTTAAAGATTAGTCCCTTGTAAGATATGTCCTTGCCAAGACTTTTACCCAGTCAGTGGGTTCTTGTCCTAGTCAATTGATGAAATATTTTGATTCACATGAATGTCTAATTTCTAGGAGAGTCCAGTCATCTATTTTGTTTTCTGCTGTTTGTGTGCTTTCAGTTAGTTTTAGATAGTGTATTTATGTCATGTATCAAAATCCCTAAGTTTGTCCCTACTGTTTCATTGATAATCTTTACAGTTCTAGATTTTGTTTTATGTTGGGTTCATTTTTGCATATGGTGTCAGATATGGGTCTTGTTTTATTTTTCTGAAAATGGATATCGACTTTTGCCAGTACCATTTGTTGAGGAGACTCTCTCTTCCCCATTTAACGTGTTTTGGTCCTTTGTCAAAGATTAACTGAACATAGGTGGATGGATGAACTGCTATGTAACTATATATCTTTTGTTGTACGAGGGCCATGATGTTTTGATTACTGTGACTGTGTAGTAAGTTTTGAGATTAGGAAGTAGAGGCATCCTATTTTGTTCTCCTTTTTCAGCAATGCTTTGCTTATCTGGGGTCTCTTTCCTTTCCATATAAAGTTGTTGATTAGTTTTTCCAGCTCTTTAGAGAATGATGTTGGGGCTTGGATTGGGATTGCATTATAACTATAGATTGCTTTGGGTAGTGTTGACATTTTCACAAGGTTAAGTCTTTCTATACACGAACATGGCATATTATTCCATTTTTGTAGGCCTCTTTGAATTTCTTATAGTAGTGTTTTGCAGTTTTCCTTGTATAGATCTTTTGTTTCTCTGGTTAAATTTATTCCTAAGTATTTCAGCTTTGAGGTGGCTATTGTAAATGGCATTGTCTTCCTAATTTCCTTTTCAGAAATCTCTATATTAGTATAAAGGAATCCAATCGATTTTTAGGTTGGTCCTGTACCTGGCCACTTTGCTGAATCTTTCAATAATTTCCACAATTATTTTTCTGAGTCTTTGGGATTTTCTAAGTATAGGATCATTGTTTTGTTAAGTGTCATCGAGTCTATGCACAACAGAACGAAACACTGCCTGGTCCTGGGCTAACCTCAAAATTCTTGCTATGCTTGAGCCCATTGATGCTGCCACTTTGCCAAATCCATCTTCGTCTTTTTATCTGACCCTCCACCTTACCAAACATGATATCCCTCTCCAGTGACTGGTCCCTCCTGATAATATGTCTGAAGAATGAGAGATGAAGTTTGGCCATCCTGGTCTCCAAGGAGCACTCTAGCTATACTTCTTGCAACACAGATCTGTTTGTTCTCTTCCAACATCAAATGCATCAATTCATCTACGATCTTCCTTATTCACTGTCCAATTTTCACATGCATATGAGGTTATTGAAAATACCATGGCTGGGTCAGGTGTACCTTAGTCCTCAAGCTGACATCTGCTCTTCAACACTTTAAAAAGGTCTTGTGCAGCAGATTTGCCTAATGCAATACATCGTTTGATTTCTTGGCTGCTGCTTCCATGAGTATTGATGGTTGATCCAAGAAAAATAAAGTCTTTGTCAACTTCAATCTTTTCTCCATTGATAAGAATGTTGTTTATTGGTCCAGCAGTGAGGATTTTTGTTTTCTTTACATTGAAATGCAATATATACCGAATCCATACTGATCTTCATCAGTAAATATTTTAAGTCCTCTTCACTTTCAGCAAGCAAGGTTGTATCATCTGCATATCACAGATTGTTAATGAGTCTTCTTCTAATCTTGATGTCACGTTTTCCTTCATATAACCCAGTTTCTCAGATTGTTTGCTCATCATACAGGTTGAATACGTATGGTGAAAGGATACAACCCTGTCACATACCTTTCTTAATTTTAAACCATTCAGTACTCCCATGTTCTTTTCGAACAATTGCCTCTTGGTCTATGTACAGGTTCCTCATGAGCACAATTAATTGTTCCAGAATAATAATTTGCAATGGTGTCCATAGTTTGTCATGATCCACACAATAGAAGGCCTTTGCGTAGTCAATAAAGCACAGGTAGACATTTTTCTGGTATTCTCTACTTTCAGCCAAGATCCATCTGACATCAGCAATGATATCCCTCATTCCATGTCCTCTTCTGAATGATCTTGAACCTCTGGAAGTTCTCTGTCAATGTATGGTTGTAGCCGTTTCTGTATTACCTTTAGCAAAACTTCACTCGCATGGGATATCAAAGATATTGTCCGATTATTTGCACATTCCATTGGATCACTTCCAATCAGTTGGCCAGATAGTTGTCTTCCAAATTTCTTGGCATAGATGAGTGAGTGCCTCCAGGGCTGCCTCACTTTATTGAAAGATTTCAATTTGTATTCCATCTATTCCAGATGCCTTGTTCTTTGCCAATTCCTTCAATGCACCTTGGACTTCTTCCTTCAGTTTCATTGGCTCTTGATCATATGCTACCTCTTGAAGCAGTTGAATATTGACCATTTCCTTTTAGTACAGTGACTATGTGTATTCCTTCCATCTTCTTTTTATGCTTTCTGCATCGTTCAATAATTTGCCTACAGAATCCTTGAATTATTTCTTCAATTCCCTCAGCTTGAGAAATGCTGAGCATGTTCTTCGCTTTTGGTTTTCTAACTGCAGATCTTTGCACATTTTGTTTTAATATTTGACTTTGTCTTCTTGAGCTGACCTTTGAAATTTATCATCTGCAAATAGAGAGTTTTACTTATTCTTTGTCAATTTGTTGTTGTTGTGTTGTGAAGTGCCAACGAGTGGATTCTGACCCATAGCAACCCTGTATAGAGTTTCCGAGGAGCAGCTGGTGAGTTTGAGCCGCCAACCTGGCAGTTCAAACGGCTTTGCAATCTGGTGCATTAACCCACAGCGCCATGCCTTTGATTCTGCTTCGTTGTCTTAGAGTTTGACTTAAATTTCCAGCACAATTTTGAATAGGTGTGGTGGTAAATGACATCTTTGTCTGGTTCCTGTTCAGAAGGAGAATGATTTCAATTTCTCTCCATTGAGAGTGACCCTGACTGTTATTGTGTATGTATGCTCTTGAATACATTGAGAAATTACCCTTCTACTCCTGTTTTGTTGAGTGTTTTTGTTTTTGTTTTTGTTTTTTTATCAGAAATGAGTATTGGATTTTGACAAATGCTTTGCATCAATTGATATGATTATGTGTGGGGTTTTATGTTTGTTTTATTTATGTGGTGGATTGTGTTGATTAAAAAAAACTTTTTATTGTGAGTTGAATAAATGTTTACAGACAAGATCATAAGTTTTACATTCAACAAATAACAAACTTTGTTTCATCTCAATGATTGCAATACCCACCATGGAATAACAGTTATCGCGCTTCCTCCCTGTAGCTCCCATTTCCATTATACCCATCTTCCCATCCTATCACACTTATGTTCTTAGATACATGTTAGCCCTTCAATTTTTAATGATTGACCATTCCATAATTCATAGTGAGCATACCTTACCAGTGTTCTTGTTCTCCCTATATCTATTGCTTCAGTGAAAGTTGGGCCACGATTGTGAGTACCTTTCCAGACCTCAAAGGTGGTCAAGAGCCACAGTCTCAGGTTCCTCCAATCTCTGACCAGTAAGCCTAGACTTAAAAAAAAAAAAAAAGATTTTGTTACACATATTCTGCCATTCTATTTGGGACCTTCTAATGTGACCCCTTTTTGAGTGGTTGGTAACGGTAGTTGGGTACCATCTAGTTCTTCTGGTCTCAGAGTCATGGACACTGATGTTCACATGTTCTATTAGTCCATTGGACTAATTGATTACAAGAATCTTCAATTCTCATCACTCTTCTTTCTTCTGCACTTGGTGAGACCAAGAACTGTACTTAGATGACCACTCATGAGCTATTTTTTGCAAGTTGAAATGTATAAATTGATTTATTCAATTATATCTAAAAGCATAAATTAAAGGGCAAAGTTACATAAGATTCTGTTTGAGCATACCTAAGGCCATGAGACTTAATATGACCCACCCCTTCTTGGAGATATCAAAGAGATTGTCCGATGATTTCCGCAATTCTTTTGGGTCACCTCTCTTTGGAATGGGCACAAATACAGATCTCTTCCAATCAGTCAGTCAGATAGTCATCTTCCAAATTTCTTGGCAGAGATGAGTGAGTGCCTCTTGTGCTGCCTCACTTTCTTGAAAGATTTCAATTTTTATCCCATCAAACTCTGGTGCCTTGTTCTTTGCCAATTCCTTCAAAGCTCCTTGGACTTCTTCCTTCAGTATCATTGGCTCTTGACCATATGCTACCTTTTGAAACGTTTGAACATTAACCATTTCCTTTTGGTACAATGACTATGTGTATTATTTCCATCTTCTCTTGATGCTTTCTGCATCATTCAATAATTTTCCCAGAGAATCTTTCAATAACGAAAGTAGAGGCTTGAATTTTTTCTAGTTTCCCCAGCTTGAGAAATGCCGAACGTGTTTATCCTTTATGGTTTTCTGACTCCAGATATTTGCACATTTTGTTGTAATATTTGGCTTTATCTTCTCAAGCTGATCTTTGAAATTTTCTGTTCAGTTCTTGTATGTCCTCATTTATTCCACTTACTTTAGCATCTCTACACTGGAGAGCAAGTTGCAGTGTCTCTTCTGACATCCATTTTGACCTTTTCCTTCTTTCTTGTCTTCTTAATGACTTTTTGTTTTCTTCATGTATGATGTTCTTGATGTCATCCCACAACTCTTCTAGTCTTCGGTCTTTAGTGTTTAATGTATCAAATCTGTCCTTCAGATGATATCTAAATTCAGGTGGGATATATTCAAGGTCATATTTTGCCTCTTGTGGACTTGTTTTCATTTTCTTCACCCTCAGTTTGAATTTGCAAATGAGTAATGGATGGTCTGTTCCACAGTTTGCCACTGGCCTTGTTTTGACTGATGATATGGAGCTTTTCCGTTGTCTCTTTCTGCAGATATAGTCAATGTGACTTCTATGTATTCCATCTGGTGAGGTCCATCACCAAGTAAAGTTTTACTATGGGTAAAACTTTTTTCTGTATTACTAAAGGTAATACAGAAAAAGCTGCAAGCATACATTGACAGAGAACTTCCAGAGGTTCAAGCTGGATTCAGAAGAGGCCATGAAATGAGGGATATCATTGCTGATGTCCAGTGGATCTTAGCTGAACGCAGAGAGTATCAGAAAGATGTTTACCTGTGCTTTATTGATTACGCAAAGGCTTTTGATTGTGTGGATCATGACAAGCTATAGAAAACATTTCAAAGTATGAGTATTCTGGAACACTTAATTGTGCTAATGAGGAATCTGTTCGAACAAAAAATGGGAACACTGAATGGTTTTAAATTAAGAAAGGTGTGCAACAAGGTTGTATTCTTATACCATATTTATTCAATCTGTATGCTGAACCAATAATACGAGAAGCTGGGTTATATGAAGAAAAACATGGCATCAGGATTGGAGGAAGACTCATTAACAACCTGTGACATGCAGATGATACAACCTTGCTTGCTGAAAGTGAAAAGAACTTAAAATATTTACTGATGAAGGTCAAAGAGCACAGCCTTCGGTATGGATTACATCTCAATGTAGAGAAAACAAAAATCCTCAAAACTGGACCAATAAACAACATTCTTATCAATGGAGAAAAGATTGAAATTGTCAAAGGACTTCATTCTTCTTGGATCAACTATCAACACTCAAGGAAGCAGCAGTCAAGAAATCAAACAACGTATTGCATTAGGCAATTCTGCTGCACAAGGCCTTTTTAAAGTGTTGAAGAGCAAAGATGTCAGCTTGAAGACTAAGGTGTGCCAGACCCAAGCCATGGTATTTTCAATAACCTCATATGCATGTGAAAGCTGGACAGTAAATAAGGAAGACCATAGAAGAATTGATGCTTTTGAGTTATAGTGTTGGAGGAGAATATTGAAAGTACCATGGGCTGCCAAAAGAACAAACAGATCCATGTTGGAAGTTCAGCCAGAGTGCTCCTTGGAGGCCAAGATGGTCAAACTTCGTCTCTCATACTTCAGACATATTGTCAGGAGGGACCAGTCACTGGAGAAGGATATCATATTTGGTAAGGAAACAGAGAAAAAGAGGAAGACCCCAATGAAATGGATTGGCCTATTGTCAGTATTGATGGACTGAAGTGTGGCAACAATAGTGAGGTTGGCCCAGGATTGGGCGGTGTTTCATTCTGCTGTGCATAAGGTCGCTATGAATCAGTGCTGACTTGATGGCACCTAACAACAACAACCTCTTGGGAGAAAGAAGATATCCAATATCCTGTTCAGTGAGAAGGGTTCTGGCTAATTATCCAGTAGACTCTCCATTCTTCAGTGAGTAACAGGATACTTATATTTTTAAAAGTCTATACAAAACTTACATACAGCAAGACAGTTCATTCTAGATTTGTGGCTGATATGAGCATTTAAGGCTGTCATTTTAGAGTATAAAAGTTTAGTGTTCCCTTACCCTATCTGTGCAATAGATACAGCTATAAACAGAAATTAACAGAATCCCATCACAAACACAAGAACTCATAGTTTAGGCAACAGTAAGTTTAAATGTAAGAAAAACTGGGGTATGAAGGGTGGGATTATGGATTGATTATATTTCACTAAAAACTGCATTAATTTGTTCACAGTGAAACTCTAACGCTCTTGACTGCTGCATGGCATTTGGAATAAGGTAGATCCACATAAGCTTTCTTAATTGGATTTAGTAATGAAGATGGTTTGCCTCCAACACAATTCTGTGGCCTGTTCTACCAAAGATTAAACATGGCTTTGGTATACCAAATAAGCATCACAAATTAAGAAAATTTTGTCTCCGATGTTTTGCTTTGTTTTTTATTTCTGACTTGGTGTAACATTGTAAATTGTTATATGGCTAAAGAAAGGAGGTAGTATTTTATGTAACCTGTACTCTGGAATGGTTCTGTAACTTCTGTTATAGTTCCCATATTTCTCTGAAACATGATACCAGTTATTTCATGGAAACAGCTACCCTGCTATAAATTCCATGTAGCATGCTGGAGTTCTAGGCCTTTTTTCTCTAACACAACTTAAAGAAAGTTCTTTGGGTTTTGGTCAGTACACTGTCAATGTAGAAATTAAGAAAATATTTACCAGCTAGTCCATAAAGCTAAATTGAGTCCAGAGCTGTGGCTAAGTCTGACACCCAAATTTTCATTTGTAATTGTAGTATGCATCTCATGCCATTTTAGGAGCATCAATCTAAATCTACAATTGCCAGAAGCCTTGCTACAGTATAATGTTCATGAACTAAAATGTGTAATTTCAGTGTTCATGTTAAATGCTGTTACACTCATGAGCTTTTAATATCCCAGACACTACTCACCAAAGTAGGATGTATAACATTGAGTTCATGGACTATGTTATGTCAATTGACCATGATGTCATCTGAGACTATGGTCCTGAGCCCCCAGGCTCTGCTACACTTTGTCTTAAGATATTCAATAATATATAAGAAGTTTCCATCATTCTTCCCACTGTATACTTCATCACATTCATAATTGTTTCATCAGTAAAGGTAAATATTCATGTACTAATATCCTTTTTCAAACCCGTATATGACTGTGGAAGAGAGAGAGAGAGAGAGTGTCCTGTAGGATAAGCTCTGGACCACAAGGTTGGTTTGAATTACAAGATCAGTGGTTCAATATATATATTCCACTCTTTCTCCCATACTCATTCAGCATGTGTCCATGTATCTATCCACAGAATATTGTTATTCCAAGGTTTGCAGTGCAAACGACTTTGCAGTCCAGCACATTAACCTACAGTGCCACACCAGGACTCAGACAATGACATTTATTGAGTGAATGTGAGTTATGGGGGCAAGGCCTCTGAGTCTGCTTCATAGAGTTGTTGAGAGAGTTAACACCTTTGAGTTATTACATGTGTAACATTTATATAGTATGTGCCACAGAATATCAACTCATTGACTGTCTGCTTGACTTCCTCTAATTTTGTAAACCATTTGCATTTCTCTTCTGCTTTGCATATTGATTTCCTTTGCCTTTCTATTTATTGGGTTTTTCTCCTCCTTATTAACATGTAAAAACAATTTATGTATTAAGAATTTAATTGTTTGTTAAAACTGTCTTGGGTTTGGTGGCTAATTATTTGTATCATATTATTATTTTTCAGGTTATTTCTTATTTTATGTGAAACCAACTTTTTTGTTGTTGTGTGTGAGTAGATTTTGACACATAGTGAACTCATATGACAGAGTGGAACTGCCCCATAAGGATTCATAGACCATAATCTTTACCAGAGCAGATTGCCAGGTCTTTTCTAACATGGAGCCACTAGTGGGTTCAAACTACAGACCTTTCAGTTAGTAGGTGAGAACTAAACCACTTTGCTACCAGGGCTCCTTTCAGAATAACTTTATTGAGTTGCAATTTATATACCACCTGGTATGGTGCTGTGGGTTAATGCCCCAGACTGCAAAGCCATTTGAACTGCAAGGTCAGTGGTTCAAGCTCACCATCTGCTTCTTGGAAACCCTATTCAGGGTTGCTATGGGTCAGAACCGACTTCACAGCACTTAACAACAACAACAATATGAGGAACTGTACACCAATAAATTTGAAAATCTAGAAGAAATGAATAAATTTTAGAAAAACACAACCTACTTGAACTAACACACACAAGAAACGATATGGGTGACATCACAGCAGAACCAATGGAAACGAAAAGGATAATAACAGAATGCAACAGATACTTGTACATCAATAAATTTGAAAAGCTAGAAGAAATGGATACATTTTTAGAAAAACACAACATACATAAAATAAAACAGAGTGAAGTAAAAAAAAAAACCCAAAAAACATGAACAGACCTAGATAATTTTAATAGTATTCTGTTGATTTAAATCACAAGGTCACCGACCACTTTAAGGATTATTTCGTTTTCTTTGACTTTGGAAAGTTTGATTATATATGTCCTGGTATTTCTCTTTGGGCGTCTGTACTATTTGGAGTTCATTTAACTTCTTATCTTTCATGATGTTAGGAAATTTTTCTTCCAACAGCTTTTTGACTATCTTTTCTGTGATTTTCTTTGTCTCTGCCTGTTCTGGAATTCCATTCACCCATAAGTTATTCTTCATGCTGTCCCACATGAATTTTAAGCTCTCATCAGATTTTTTCATCCTGTTCTCTGATTGCTTTTCTAGCTTACTAGTATTCAGAGATTATCTTCAACTCACTAATTTAGACTTCCATTAATAGAAATCTATTCCTTTGCTCTTTCAATGTATTGTCCATTTCTGGTATCTTACTATTAATCTTCTGGGTTTCTATTTGCAGTTTTTGTATTTTCTCCAATCCTTCATCTATTGTATTTGAGTGTTCCTCTAGTGCTTTCCTTGGTTTCCTCTACCTTTCTGTCAGTCCTTTGTCTGTATCTAAATATCATTCTAATTAATTATTTTTCAGATAGTTCCAATACCTTTTTTCCCCTCAAAAATGCTCTGTCTTTTGGTTACTTGTTTGAACCATTCTCTAATTTTCTTAATGTGAACAGAAATTATCTGTTGCCTTTGAGACATTGTGATGTTTTATTTGCATTAAGTTGATGATTGTATGTTGGTATGATTGTGTGTTGGTGTATTAGGCACTCACCAACTGCTTTCTGGTGTGTGTGATCAGGAAATGAGCTTATGCACCATTCTCTATTTGTTGTTCATGAAGTTCAGTTTAGGATGGATTTAGCTGATGTTGGTTGTTGTCATTGATCCAGTGTATAGCCAATGGGTGGGGCTGTTTGGTGTATGGTTGTGGCTGGGCTGTATGGCTGCAGTTGCTGTCTCTCCAGTCAGGTGAGGCAAGAAGAGAAGACACACACAAAAGAAAAAGACACATACACAAACCAGCAAACAACAGCAAAAGAAATAAAATAGTCAAGAAAAAATCAGGCAACAGCTAGCAAAAGAAAACAAAAAACAAAGAGAAAAAAGAGGGAAAGGGAAATAAAATAATAAAAAAGACAAAAGAGAAGAAAGAAAAAGACCTACATACAATTAGTTAAAGGAATATGTAAAAGGAAAGAGAACAGAGAGTACTGAAAAATAAATAGATAAAAAATGAATAATGGAAGATAAAAAAAACTTTTAAAGAAGAAGAAAGAAAGAAACAGCAGCACTTGGAATATAAAAGCCAAAAAGAAAAGAAGAAAAAAATTAAAGGGGAGTTAGAAAGGAGATAAATCAAGAGAGATGAAGGTGAGGGAGAAAGAATAAAGAAACACAAAAAATACAAAGAAAAAAAAAACAAACAAACAAAAAAACGAGGCAGGTGTCAGACCCAGAGAGGAGAAAATTCTGGGGTCTCCTGCCAGCCATGGACCTCATGTCTTGGGTGGGCAAGTTCCTGTAGGGCTAGGTGTAGTCGGTTCTGGGAACCCAGTCTAGAAGTAGTTCATGCAGATCCCAAAGCAGCTGGGATATCAGGGCATTTCCATCCTAGAGGGGAGTCCATGTTGAGAAGTCTATGCCTGAACAGAACTGGCTCTGTAGGTCAGGAATAGGCCACACCTGATTCCAGGTACCAGGGTTGATGCTGCCATATCCTCACACACTTTGATGTGACTTCAACAGCCCAAAGAGCAGGAGCTTCCCTGGGAGTGTACACAAATGGGGGCTGGTCATACTTCTAGTCACCATGGTAATGTGGGGTACAAAAAGGAAAAGAAAAAAATGTCTTTTCTGTCCACCAATAAACAGTATGCCTCTGTACCACCTACTGCTCTATTGCCTTCAAAGTTGCCTGTGAAAATTCCAGATGAATACACCATAGCTGGCCTGGTTGCTGGCACAGATAAGCAGTTTCTGTTCTCTGTATGTGTATGTGTGTGTTTCTATTCAGATGTTCTTCTAGCAAGAGCTAGTCCTGGGCTGGCCAGGGCCAACTAGAAATATGGAGCAGGGCCCACCTGAACGTGGTCAGTATGGACAGTTTGCCCCTCATTAATGGATCTCACAGCCATGGTGCTCACTGGGAGACCAGGAGCTTCCCTGGCAATGTACATGGGTGGGAGCCGGCATTGCCTTTGTTTATCAGGAGAGTGTAGGGAACAAGAAAAAAAAAAAATTGTACCTTTGTCTCTGTGAGCCAGAAGTGTCTCTGCAACACTACAACACTAATACATTTTCTTGTCTCTATGTTGTTGTTGTTAAGTTCCAATGAGTCAGTTCCAACTCATAGATGCCCTGTATAGGGTTTCCTAGAATTGGCTGGTGAGTTTGAACCGCTGATCTTGTGGTTCAAACCGACCTTGTGATCTAGTGCTTATCCTACAGTGCCACACCAGGAATCCTCTTGTCTCTATTGTTGTTGTTATGTGCCGTGGATTCGGTTCTGACTCATAGCGACCCTGTACAGGGTTTCTGAGGCTATAAATCTTTATGGGAGCAGAAAGCCTCCTCTTTCTCCTGTGGAACAGCTGGTAGTTTCAAACTGCTGACCCTGAGGTCAGCTCCTTGTCTCTATAGCTGCTAGCAAAACTCAAAATGGCTGTGCCCATCTGGTCATATCACCAATCTCTCCTTTTTTGCCGTTTCTACTTAGCTCTCTCTCCTAATAAGCATTCATTCCACTTCTCTATCCCTTCATCTGAAGCTCAGAGTTTCAGGACTATCATCTTCATCAGTTTCATTTGATTATCCATATCTATGTTGTAAAGGGCCCATATAGCCTATCTACCTAGTCTACTATCTTGCTACCTCTTTGATTCATCCACTAATACACTTTTGTCTCTATGTGTTTGCCTATTAGATATTCTATATATTTCATATTAGTTGTATCATACAGTATTTGTCCTTTTTAGTCTGTCTTATTTCAATTAATATAACATTTTCACATTTCATCCATGTTTTCATGTTTCATCCATACATCCAATGAAGTTTGCATGTATACAAACTTCATTTTTCTTTAGGGCTGAATAATATTCCATTGGATGCATATACTACATTTTGTTTATCTATGCAGCTGTTGATAGACATTTGGGTTGTTTCTACCTTTTGGTTATTTTTGAATAATATTGAATAATAATAATAATGAATAATATTGCTATCAACATTGGTATGCAAATATGTATTTGTATCCTTACTTTAATGAATAACTTTGGGGTATAGCATAGGAGAAGAATTTCTGGTCCATATGGCAATTGTTTTCTCAATTTTTGAGGAATCACCAAATTGTGTTCCATGATGATTACACCACTTTGCATTCCCACTAGCAATGTATGAGGATTCTTATTTCTCCACATTCTCACTAGTACTTGTGGGTTTTTTTTGTTTTGTTTTGTTTTTTATAACTAGCCATCCTGTTGTTTTTGTGTGCCATCGAGTCGGTTCCAACCCATAACGACCCTGTACAGGGTTTCCGAGGCTGTAAATCTTTACGGAAGCAGAAAACCTCCTCTTTCTCCCGCGGAGCAGCTGGTAGTTTTGAACTACTGACCTTAAGGTTTGCAGCCCAATTCGTAACCACTACACTACCAGAGCTCCTTTAGTGGGTATGAAATATGTCTCATTGTGATTTGATTTGCATTTCTGTAATGACTTATGATGCAAATCATCGTTTCATGTGCTTATTTACCATTTGTATGTCTTCTTTGGAGAAATGCCTACTCAATTTCTGAACTCAATTTTTAATTGGGTTGTCATTTTGTTGTTGAGTTGTAGGTGTTCTTTATATATTCTAGGTACATGTCCTTAATAGATATGAGTATGTAATTTGCACATATTCTGGCCCCATTATGTGGGCTGTTTTTCCACTCTCTTGATAATGTGCTTTGATGTTAAAAAGTTTTTCATATTGATGAAATCCAATTTATTAGGTTTTGTTGTTCATGTTTTTGGTGTTCTAAGAATCTATTATAAAGTCTAAGGCCACAAAGACTTTCTTCTATGTTTTTTTTTTCTAAAACTTTTATGCTTTCAGATCTTACATTTAGGTCTTTGATCCATTTTGAGTCAGTTTTGATATAAGTGTGAGATAGGAGTCTAATACAAAGAATGTGTGGGAAGTGTCTGGCCTCTTCTAACTTCACAAGGGAGAAGGAGAATCAAACTCCACATCAGTCCAGGGCCTATTCCTGAGGCAGAGGTCAGGCATGCCCGTACCCTCCAAACTTCTTTACCAACTTTTATGCCAACCATCCTTCCCAAGGCATTCTCTGCTTTTCTGCTGAGTTCAATAATTCACTGCAATGACCGCAAGGATCTCAGAGACAGTAATGGAGTTTATTAGGGAAGTTAACAGGTTACATTTTAGATCTGAAATGTTCAGCATACAGTTCTTTGGTCAGGACAACCTCTGTTCTGGCATGCCCTCAAGCAGTCTTTCTGACCTTCATCCCCTTAACCTGGCCTCAGCCGTGCTCAGGCAATGTTACAAAACTCTTTTAGGGCAGGCAATAAATGGCCTAAGGACATTTATTCTGCCATAAACCTCAGCCTAAAGACACTAAACTCCAGCTGTATGGGTAAGCAAATCTAACTCCTCAGATTAAATGCTTGGGGGCACCTCAGTCTACAAGCCTGATGGTAGTCAGGTTTGCTTGTTTTGTGGGCCATGAAGCCCACCATTTTGTATCATGCTCTGTCTCTTGGTTCTGCTGCTGTCACTCTATCACTCCTCTAGTTCTGTCTCCCGGGTCAAGGAAGTTCTACACTCAGGAATATTGGCGCCCAAAGGAGGTACACCAGGGATTGACAGAATACAAATTGAAATCTTTCAACAAACGGAGGCAGCACTGGAGGCACTCACTCATCTATGCCGAGAAATTTGGAAGACAGCTACCTGGCCAACTGATTGGAAGAGATACATATGTATGTACATTCCAAAGAGAGGTTATCCAACAGAATGTGGAAATCATCGGACAATATCATGAGTATCACATGCAAGTGAAATATTGCTTAAGATAATTTAAAAATGGCTGAAACAGTACTTTGACAAGAAACTGCTAGATGTTTAACCCAGATTCAGATGAGTACATGGAATGAAGGATATCCTTGCTTATTCCAGATGGATCTTGACTGAAAGCAGAGAATACCAGAAAGATGTTTACCTTTGCTTTATTGGCAAAGCAAAGGTTTTTGACTGTGTGGATCATGACAAGCTATGGATAACATTGTAAAGAATGGGTATTCTAGAACATTTCATTGTGTTCATGAGGAGCCTGTACATAGACCAAGAGACAGTCATTTGAACAAAACAGGGGGACACCGAATGGTTTTAAATCAGGAAAGGTGTGTGGCAAGGTCGTCTTCATATTAATTATTTTAAATTGTAGTAGAATTCACAAGTGAAGCCATACGGTCCAGAAATTTTCAAATTGCTAATTAAATCTTTTTACTTGTTTACTTGCTATACATCTATTAGGTGATTCATTTCTTTTTGAGTTTGTTTTAGCATTTTTGTCTTTATAGAAATTCATTCATTTCATTTCAGCTACCTAAATTTTCTGGCAATAAGTTCAAGATCATATTCCATGCACCTCTTTTTTAAAAAGCTTTTTATTGTGAACTGAGCAAATGTTTATAGAACAGATCATCAGTTTTACATTCAGTAAATCATATACTTTGCTTCATTGCAATGATTGCAATCCCCTCCATGTACCAAGAGTTAATGTATCATTTATCTCTACTAACTTTAACAATTGCATTCTTCCCTATGTCTCCCACTACCTTCATCTTTCCTCTGCTAACCTCCTTCTTGTTATATATTGCCTGCTTTGTCATTCATATTAACATGTGTCTATACTCTACTACATGAATAATTTTCTCTTCCCCCTGCCTCCATAACCATCATTGATTGTTCCTAAAAAAAAAAAAAAAAAAAAAAGCCTTTTATTAATCAGCCCATCAGGGGAAACCCCCTTCTAGGACTGAAAGCTAAAGGTAATCTGTGAGCATTTTAATAATGCACACTGGTGACCACCTGGGTCTACTTGTAAGTAGAAGTGGAGGAAATGCAGTAATGAAGATGGGCTGAGTTTGAACAGGTTGCATGGGCACCCATTTACCTTGAGATGAGAGAGAAAAGAGGAAGGACTGGCTTTTCTGTAGTTTAGGGAGTTGTGTGAACTCCTGAGCCCATGGGCTGACCTAGCCCTTGGAAGCTAGAGCTTAGAGTGAAGAGACCATCGAGTCTGAAGTGCATGGAGGTGTGTGTGAACTCCAAAACTTGCATTTGTTACCCATTTGATCTCGCTTGGATGCCTAAGGCTCAGATGAACAGAACCAGACCAGATAAAGATGTTTGATACTGTGCACAAATGAAAATTGCTACAATTTGATGAACTGGACTTTGGCTTATAGATGTACTTGCTCAAAATTCCAACCATAATGTAAGATGCTTCATATCAAGGAACATTCTTGTCTCTTCAGTGTACTGGGTTGATAAGGATGGGCAATTTAAACATTAGCTGTCAAAAGTGGAGGGACTATAAAGACATGAAGTTGTTAGCTTCTAAGCTTCATGGTTGTGCTTAGTTTCAGAATAAGGGGAGGGAGGTAAGATATATAGTTATGACTGCAATTGATTTCTCTTCTTGGGTAATATAGGGAGACAAAGAGCCCCCTAAAGGTAAAGAAGGGACAAAAAACAAAACAGCAACAGCGAAAAAAAAAAAAAAAAAAACAGATTGGATACTATAGTCTATAATCACAACAAAGAGACAAGGAAAAAAAAAAAAATTCTTTAGCAAAATATGAGTATGACATTAACGTCCCTCTCTCAGTTTCTTGCCTTCAAGGCTGCCTGAGAAATTTCATGATGTCACTGTTGGTCTTTATGACGTAACTCAAGATTTAATTTTCAGTCTGCTTCCTTTTTAATCTGTCTCTCTCCCACTCCATAACCCCCATTCAGGCTTTTTTCCCCCTAGTTATTAACAGTCCAGGGCCAGCTGTGGCTATTTTGCACTGCCATTTGGTTTTAAGTGGGGCCATTCCCTTTAAAATCTGCTAAGCAGATCTGTGCACATGGATAGTAGAACCCCCTGGGGGTGGGGGTGGGGTGTCCACTCGCTCAGGCATCCCCTCTAGTCACCAGAATGGAAGTGCACAGACAGCTAGAGAACAATGAACAGAGAGAGAAAAAAAGAATGTCCACACCTTTATCTCTGAGGATGTGCCAGGCATCCACTGTGGTTCTGATCTTTCCCCAACTCCGTCTCACTTAAGATGGCCACTCCAGGAGCCACTGAGGCTGGCCAATCAGAAAAAAACACCAGTTTGCTTGCTTCCTGTTACAAATTCCACTAGCTGTAAGCCTTCAAACTTTCTAAATATTCCTTTATTTGTAATTCACACTTCTGTGACCATCCCCTGAACCTGCTTCATCCGGTATTCTGTTTTATTGCTGATGGAGGTTTGCACCATATGTCTACCTAATCTGCCATTAAGCCCCGTCTCCCCACAGTAAAAAAAAAAAAAAAATTTAAAGAAAATCTTTTAACTTTTTACAATATTGGTTACATACAATAATTTTTTTGTGTGTGATTGAATAATTTCACTTAGCATAATGTCCCCCAGGTTCATCCATGTTCTCAAGTGTTTCACAGATTCATCATTATTCTTCAATATTGCACAGGATTCCAATGGTTGTACCAAAGTTTTTGTAACCATTCTTCTATTGATGGGCATTTAAGCTGTCACGATCTTTTTTTTTTTCCTTTCTCAAATTTTTTTTTTTGTTTTTTAAATGTTTTATTGTGAATTATGTGATAGTTGACATGGTAGAACATTAGTTATACATTCATCCTATCGTATATTATTTCATTGCCATGGTTACAATCCCCTCAGTGCATCATCAACCAACCACGGAGTATACCCTGCAAGCCTGCGCCTCAGACATCAGCACACAGACCCTCCCCCTCTCTGGGTCTAAAGACGCCAGCCACTCCATCTCTCCACGTCATCGTCTCTGCCTCCGTCTCTGGCATCACTGCTTCTCTGGGTAGGGTTCCGTTCTCTGCTCTTCTCCTTTGATGGTCCCAGGGACCACCACTCCTAGACTGCAAAGTTAATCACACCCCTCCTTGCTACAAAACGTCTACCTTTACATTTTAAACTCTCACAAGCAGACCTGATAACAATTATTCATTATTGTATCACAAAAGACCTATCCACATTTCCTTTTATCAGCCCGGCCTAGACAGATTGGATACTACTCTGTGGAGATTCTACCTTCCTCCACACCCTCTGGATCTAGATTCCCTCTTGAAAGCTTGTAAGACTGTCAATTCTTGACTTTGAAGCCCCCTCATTTTGGGAGGCCACTGTCCAAGTTGCCCATCCCTGTCTACTCTGGATATGGAGGGGGTAAGAATGAGCCTTGCTGTAAAGATTTGTTCCCTCTTTTGAGCTACTGCATCCATAGGTGTAAGTCAAGTTCATCAAATTGTATCAGATTACTCACAAGTGGGTATTATCTGCAAGTGTGGCTGTTCTTGTGCACATGCCCTCTCTTCTTATCAGCTGGATCCTTCACACTTCACTCTAGTCCTCTGTGGCTATGTCACTGACTCTGGGCCCAAGAGTCCAAAGGCCTTGCCAAACTGCTGGAAAACCAAGTCTCCACCTGGGTTCACAGGAGTCTATTGAACATTGTAGGGCTTAGCTTGCAAATTCATTGCTGTTTTTCCCTCACTTCCCCTTATCAATGATGAACGCGGTCACCAATCAGAGCATGTATTCCCATTGAGTCTTAGCTTGGAACAGGGATTGCTCTGAGGGGACCCGACCACTTGCCTTGAAATCTCCTGGGTGAGCAACTTGTTTGTTCTTGTAATAATCATTCAGTCTGCCTATAATGTTTTGTATTATTCCTGTCGGTCTTTCTTTCAAGAAGTATCTTTTGTTATTCTAGTCACTCCAGGCTGGTCGCCTTGTCCTTTCAAGTGGAAATTTCTCACCTCTGAAAATTCTGAATGCTGTTCAAGATTCCATTCATGGTCTTATGTAATGCAGAGGCACTGCAGGAAGCCTCCTTCACTGGGCATGTTGTAGCCCCATTTTAGGTATTCCAATCAGTTATAGACAGAAGATGGATTTAAAGCTTTCTATGGCTATTCCTTTCTCTCCCCCTCAAGTGTCTATTTTATAATGGTATGACAGGGAAACCAAGATTCATAAGACAGTCAAGCATCTGAACATTATTTCACCCCTTTTCCCCATTCCAACCATGTCTCAGTCCCTGTATCTCAGAGCACTGTTGTTTCAAGGTTGTACATACATCATTATCTAACTCCCATTTAGCCACTGTAAAGCTGCCTAATTGTTCTCCCCTATGCTTTGTTCTTCCATTGTCCTTCCCCTTCTTGTATATTGCCCCCCTCCCCAGCACCCAAACTATCCTGTGTCTATTCCCTACCCTGTGTTCCACCTTCACCTCCCTCCCCTCATCCTACCCCCCACATCCCTGTAGCCAGCAAAGAATCCTGCCACCTTTAGTATGGGTTCTTTTTCTACTCTTTTATAATA
>NW_006408636.1:2805605-2816905 GCF_000296735.1 Chrysochloris asiatica | reverse complement strand
CTGGATCATAAGGTATTTCTATTTCCAACCTTCTGAGGAAGCACCATATTGCTTTCCAGAGAGGCTGGACCATTTTGCAGTCACATCAGCAATGCAGGAGTGTCCCAGACTCTCCACATCCCTGCCAGCATTTATTGTCTTTGACTTTTTTGATCTTTGCTGTTGTTGCTGGAGTGAGATGATAACTCATTGTTGTTTTGATTTGCATCTCTCTAATGACTAGTGATAGTGAACATTTCTTCATATGTTTGTTGACTGCCTAGATCTCCTCCTTAGTGATGTGTCTGTTCATGTCTTGTGCCCATTTTTTAATTGGGTTATGTGTCTTTTTCTTGTAGAAGTCCTGTAGTTTCCTATATATTTGAGAAATAAGTCCCTTGTCTGATGTGTCATTGCAAAAGATTTTTTCCCGTTCTGTGGGTTCCCTTTTTACTCTTCTGGTGAAGTCTTTTGATGCACATAAGTTTTTCATTTTTAGTATGTCCCACTCATCTATTTTGTCTACTTTTGTTTGTGGAGTTTTCAAAATGTTTGGTAGTCTGTATATTCCCTGAATTAGTGCCTTCACATTTGTCCCTATTTTTTCATTACTGATTTTCATAATTCTGGGATTCACATTTAGATCTTTAATCCATGTTGAGCTGGCTTTTGTATAAGGTGTGAGGTGAAGTTCTTGTTTCAGTCTTTTGCATATTGCTTTCCAGTTCTGTCAGCACCATCTGTTGAAGAGACTATCACCTCCCTTTGCCATATATTTAGGTATTTTGTCAAAAATCAGTTGGCTGTATATAGATGGGATAATTTCTGGATTCTCAATTCTGTTCCATTCATCTATGTATTCCTCATTGTACCAGTACCAAGCTGTTTTGACCACTAGTAGCCTTGTACTAAGTTTTGAAGTCGGGGAGAGAGAGGCCTTCAACCTTATTCTTCTTCTTGAGCAGTGCTTTGCTTATCCTGGGTCTCTTTCCTTTCCATATAAAGTTTATAATTGTTTTTTCTTTTCATCTCTTTGAAGAATGTTGCTGGAATCTGGATTGGGACTGTATTATATGTGTAAATTACTTTGGGCAGTATTGACATTTTCACAATGTTAAGTCTTCCTATCCATTTTTCAAGGTCTCTTTTAGTAGTGTTTTGTAGTTTTCTTTGTATAAGTCCTTTTTTTTTTCCTCTGGTTACATTTATTCCTAGATATTTCATCCTTTGAGTGGCTATTGTAAATGGTATGGCGTTCCTAATGACCTTTTCAATGCTGTCGTTTTGGGTATAGAGGAGTTCAACTGATGTTTATTTGTTGATCTTATATTCTGCCACTTTGCTGAATCTTCCTATGAGGTCTAGTAGCTTTTTCATTGTGTCTTTGGGATTTTAAACATATAGGATCATATCATCTGCAAATAAAGAAAGTTTTACTTCCTCTTTGCCAATTTGGATGCCTTTAATTTCCCTATCTTGCCGAATACCTCTTGCTAAGACTTTCAGAACAGTATTGAATAGGAGTGATGACAAAGAGCATCCTTGTCTGGTTTCTGTTCACAGAGGGAAGGCTTTCAGTTTCTGTCCATTGAGAGTAGTGTAGGCTGTTTATTTTGTATATATGCTCTGAATTATGGTGAAGAATTTCCCTTTAATTCCTACTTTGTTTTTATCAAGAATGGATGTTGGATTTTGTCAAACGCTTTTTCTGCATCAATTGATATGATCATGTGGTTCTTTTCTTTTTTTATTTATAAGGTGGATAACGTTGATCGTTTTTCTAATGTTGAACCATCCTTGCATCCCTGATATGAATCCCACTTGATCATGATGATTATATTTTTGATGTGTTGCTGGATTCTGTTGGCTAGGATTTTGTTGAGAATTTTTGCATCTACTTTCATGAGGGATACTGGTCTATAATTTGCTTTCTTAGTGACGTCCTTCCGTGGTGTTCGTATGAGGGTTATGCTTGCTTTATAAAATGTATTAGGAAGTTTTCCATCCTCCACTATCTTCTGGAATAATTTGAGTAGAATTGGTGAGAGCTCTTCCCTGAATGTTTGGTAGAACTCACCAATGAAGCCGTCTGGGCCTGGACTGTTTTTGGTTGGGAATTTTTTGATGACCTGATCAATTTCTTCTTTTGTTATGTGTCTGTTCATGTGTTTTACTTCACTCTGTGTAAGTTTAGGTAGGTTGTGTTTTGCTAAAAATGTATCCATCTCTTTTAAGTTTTCAAATTTGTTGGAGTACAACTCTTCATAGTATTCTGTTATTATCCCTGTGATTTCCTTTGGTTCCGTTGTGACATTGCCCATGTGGTTTCTAATGCATGCTATTTGTGTCTTCTCCCTCTTTTTTTTTTAGGTTTGCCAATATCCGTCAATTTTTTTAATCCTTTCATAGAACCAACACATTGGAGGATCCTGTTTTCTTATCCATTCTGCTCTCTCTGTCTATTGATTGGTACATTTAATTCATTTGCATTCAATGCACCTGATCCAAGCCATGGTATTTTCAATAACCTCGTATGCGTGTGAATAAGAAAATGGTAGAAGAAGTGGTGCATTTGAGTTATGGTGTTGTATAGGAATATTAAAATTATCATGGATTGCTACAAGAACAAATCAATCTGTGTTGGAAGTACAACCAGAATGCTCCTTGGAAGCTTGGATGGTCAGACTTCATCTCTCATATTTTGGACATATTATTAGGAGGGACAAGTCCCTGGAGAAAGATATCATGTTTGGTTAAGTAGAGGGTCAGAGAAAAAGAGGAAGTCCTCCAGCACGATGGATTGGCACAGTGGTGGCAACGATGGTCTCACGCATAACAATGATGGTGAGGTTGGCACGGAACTGGTCGGTGATTTATTCTGTTGTGCATAGAGTCTCTATGAATCGGTGCTGACTTGATGGCACCTAACAAACAACAAAAACAAAAATAAAAACAGTCACTTGACAGAACTACACACACATGCACACATATACACAGCCACAGTATGGAGTTCCAGAGCTCAGATTTGGAGAAGAGAATCTTAAATGATTTCCTGGCAAGTCAGGGACACTTTGGGGCTCACAAAATCTTTTTCCCTATGATGCTTTTGTTGTTGTTTTTAGAGTGCCTTCGAGTTGGTTCCGACTTATAGTGAGTGACCCTGTATATGGTTTCCGAGGAGTGGCTTGTGGATTTGAACTGACCTTCTAGTTCAAACCTACCTTGCATTATCCAGTGCATTATCCTGCAGCACCACACCAGAACTCTCTATGAGATTGTTAATAAAAGTAAAATCAGAAAACTTTCATGTCTCTGTAAGGTCACTGTGTGGAAAACGCTGAGTTTATAGCTCCACTAAGAAAACTCAGTGAAATCAAGCTAGCCCTGAAGCTGGGAATCTCAAAAAAAGTCTAAGCTTGAACAAGTAGTTTTAAACTTTAGAATTAAGAGAGCAAGCTTTGGAAGTACGCATACTCATTACACATTTGCTGGCCTGGGCAAGTTATATAGAATCCCTGAGTTTGTCTCATTTTTCAAATTAGAACAATAATAGTTCTACTAAGTAAGGTTAAGTAGAATACTGGGTATGAAAGTATTTGGCACACAGAAAGCATCTAGAAAATGTTCATTGTAAAGTCATCTATAAGTTAGTCTTGAGAACCTCCTTCAGTAGGAAACTGATGATGAAAGACAGTCTTGAGATAGGCTGTCCTACTTAGGAGTAGTAGTCTATTGTTGGGAGTCAAAACCTACATAGGATGGGATCTGGAACAGATAACCTTTGAAGGTATCTTCCATCTCTGAGACTTCATAATGAATCAGCAAATGTATAGTGTGAAATATCTATTATATGTAAGGCATTGTGTCAGTAAGAGGTAAAATAATAATAATGATAATATGCTAAGTCATGGAGGCATGAAAGAAAATGGGACCCAAGATATTGCAACAGATTGGTGTGGTGAGTCCTTTAAAGAAGAGGGAAGTTATGATGCTGGTAATGTAGCCTGCCACTACCTAATGTAGGCTGCCACTATCTGTCTGTCAGTTTATCATGCTGTGCTTGCTTGTATATTGCTATGAGGCTAGATTCAGCAAAACTTCCAGATTAAGACAGACTAGGAAGAAAGACCTGGAAATCTACTTCTGAAAGCAAATGATAACACTATGGAATACAACACAGTATTGTGTGGTATTTTTTGTTGTTGTTAAGTGCCATCAAGTCTGTGTTGACTCATAGTGACCCTGTATAAAGTTTACAAAGAGACTGGTGGATTTTAACCACCAACCATGCAGTTAGCAGTCCAGTGTTTATTCTACAGTGCCACACCAGAACCTCCTGGATGGTATAGTGCTAGAAAATGAACTCCCTAGGTGAAATGCATTCAAAATACACTGGCTGCAACAATGGATTCGAGCATACCAAAAACTGAAGACAGAGGAGGACTGGGCAACATTTTGTTCTGTTGTACATTGATTGGGTCATCATGAGTCGCAAACAACTCAACAAGAAATAACAACAATATAGATTGTTAGCAATAACACAGATTTGGAAGGTCTTTGAATGGCATGTAAACAATTGATATTTTAACCTTTGTTATTGAGAAGGCTTAGAGGGATTTAAGGCCAGAAGTGGACATGGTCATAATTGCAGAATTAAAAAAAATATTTTTGAAATAAAAATAATACAAGTATATGGTTAGAAACCAAATAGCAAAAAAAGAAAATTGATAAAGACAAGAAATCATTTCTTGCTCCCATCCTTTTCCATGTCGTGTTTCTCCTGGTGATTTTTTCCTCATTTATCCCTAATTATATGCATTAACTACTGTTTCTTGGTGTATTAATTAAATATACAAAGTCCCCTATTCCTATGCTTACAATATAGTTGCATCCTTATCTTTAGTTCTTCCACTGTTTTCCTTTGTAGATATAGATGATATACATGCATTTCTTGCTCTAGACATTATCTTCTATAAGTTTTAATGCATTTTCCATACTTACATTATCAGACTATTTTTTAAAGTTGAAAATAAACAATACTGGCATTATTGTGATTATGTGCATTGTGTTTCCTGCAAAGCTAGGTAGTTTTTATGTCCATATATCTCGTTCTTATTCAATTTTATTTTCCTGCACTTTGTCTTTTTTAAAAAAAATATCATGGTAAAATGCACATAACATAAAAACATTTTGACCATTTTTCGTTGCTGAAAATATTCACAGCAAAACATACACTAACTCAACCATTTCTTCATGTACAGTTTAGTGACATTGATTAAACTCTTCAAGTAGTGCAACCATTTTCATCTTCCTTTTCAGATTGTTCTACCCACTTTAACATATGCTTATTGCCTCCTAAGGTTCCCATCTAATCTATTGAGTTACTATTATCTCTTTGATCCTAAATGGTGGTAGTAGTTATGTGTCATAGAGTTGGTGTTAACTCGTAGAGACTCTATAGGGTTTTGGAGGCTGTAAATCTTTACAGGATCAGAAGGCCTCATCTTTCTCCTGAAGAACCACTGATAGTTTCGAACTGCGGACGGTGATAATAACACACTGACTTGTAATCACTACACAACCAGAGCTCCTTTTGATCCTACATAAACAGTTCTTAAAAGAGCTTAATGCTCAAGGCAGCCATTTTTTTGCTAGTTAAGCTAAACTGTTGCTTGGTTTCAAGAAGACTTCAGGGGATATTCTTTGTTTAGGGTATAAAGATTATCTCAGAGCAAAAGTTCAGGTAATTCATCCAGTCTTCATGGTTCCACAAAGACTGGAGTCCACGATAATTCAGAATTTTCCCCTTTTGATCAGGATTCTCCTATAAAATCTTTGATTAAAATGTTCAGTAATGGTAGACCATCCAGTTCTTGTGGTCTCATGGCCAGGGAGACAGTTGTTCGTGGAGGCAATTACCCAAACATTCCACATCCTCCTCCTCTTAACTCACCTTCTTCTGTTGCTTCAGGCAAATAAAACAAATTGTCCTGTCTTTTTATAGCTGCTTGCAAGCTTTTAAGACCTAATGTTCTATGCAGTGAATGAGGAGGTAGAACAGAAGCTTTAAACACATTTTTAGGCCAATTAACTGGGATTTCCCATGAAATCCTGACCCTGAATCTCCAAACCAAGGAACCAAAGCTGGTATATGGTATTTAGTTGTACATAAGCACCCTGAACCACCATTTAGCTATCAACTTGTCAAACTGTGGAGGCTTGGGTATTACTTTTGTTAGGGAAAGGAAAAAGGAGGAAAATTACTGGCATCAGTGAAAAGCAGTTTCCAGAAAAGATCAATAGAACTGAAAGAAAGAAAGAAAGAAAGAAGAAAAAGAAAGACAAGTGGGACAGGATATAAATGAGGTAAAAAAACAAAACACAAAAAAACTTATGAACCTTTCCTCCATATTCAGCTACTCAGCAGGGATTGTTAACCATCAGCTAACTGTTAACCCTTCCAGTTATCGCCATTTTGAAATATGATGGAACCAATTCTACAGCTTAATCCCTCACTGTAAAAACACCTTAGACTGTAAGCATAGGGAGGCTCTGTTGTCTATGGCACCTCCCCCCAAAAGTATTTCCCACCCTCTAATAAAGTTATTTCCACCAATCATCTGTCAGTTTGTCATATTGTGGTGGTTTGCATGTTGCTGTGATTCTGGAAGCTATACCATGGTTTTAAAAATATCAGCAGGGTCACCGACTATGGACAGGTTTCAGCTGACCTTTCAGATGAAGACAGACTAGGAAGAGGGCGAGATGGACCACTTTGGAAAATTTAGTCACTGAAAACCTTATGAATAGCAGTGGAACACTGTCAACAGCAGACTATTGAAAATTGTAACATGATGAAGAGTACTAGAATATTGTCAGATATAGTGTCAGAAGATGAACCCCTCAGATTGGAAAGCACTCAAAATACAACAGGGGAAGAGCTGCCTCCTCTAAATAGAGTTGACTGGAATGACACAAATAGAGTAAAGACTTCAGGACTGTCATTTGCTGATGGGGCACAACTCATAATGAAGAGAAGCAACTGTAAACATCCATTAATAATTAGAACAAGGTGTGCAAAGTATGAATCTAGGAAAACTGGAAACTGCCAAAAATGAAATAGAACACATACATACCAATGAAATGGACTGGTATTGGACATTTTTTAATCTGATGATCACATGGTTTACTACACTGGGAAAGACAAATTGAGGAGGAATGGAGTTGCATTCACCACTAAAAAGAACATTAATCTTGAAGTACAGTGTCATCTGTACTTATAATATCCATATGACTACAGGGAAGACCAGTTAATACCATTATTATTCAAATTTGCACAGTTACCACTAAAGCATGTAATGATGAAATTGAAGAATTCTAACAACTTCTTCAGTCTGAAATTAATCAAGCATGCAATAAAGATGTATTGATAATTTTTGGTGATTGAAATACAAAGGTTGGTGACAAAGAAGAAATTAGTTGGACAGTATGTTCTTGGTTATAAAATCGGGACTGGAGATCGCATGACAGAATTTTGCAAGACCAATGACATCTTCATTGCAAATGATTTTTTTTGAAGCAAAATAAAGAAGACTATACAGAGAAGGGTGCTTGATAGTGGATTTGGGAGAAGTGTGGTGCAGACCTCTAACAGTGATAACACAGAATACTGGAAGAAGCAGGTGTAGGAGCCAGTCCCAGAACTCTGAACTACATATAAATGAATATTTAGATGGATCAAAAGCTTACTGCTATTGAAATTTGTAGCAGAAGTAAGAAAAGTGGCATTTTCTCATCTGTGACCAGCAGCGGGTGCCGGAGCCGTGATCTTAGATGTGATAGAGTAGGAGCAGGATCAGAAGAGTGCTCCCACAGCAGAGGTGTGACCAATTGTCAGAGATAAAGGTGTAAATATTTTTTTTTTCCTGTTCATTGGTCTCTCACTGACTGTACACCTTCACTCTGATGACTGGAGGGGGTGCCTGAGTGAGTCGATGCCCCATCTCCACCCCCAGAGGGTTCTACTACACATGCACATGGATCTGCTCAGCAAAGACCAGAGTGTGCAGAATCCAAGAAGGGGGAGAAGTCAACAAGAACTGCTTAAAACAAAATGGTCTCCCAGAACAGCTCCAGCTGACTGAGAGAGGGGTGTTAATGTCATACTCATATTTTGCTATTGGTTTTTTTTGTTTTGTTTTGTTTTTGTGATTATAGACTGTAGTATCCAATCTGGTTTTTTGTTGTTGTTGTTTTGTTTTGTTTTTTGCTGTTGTGATTTTATTTTATGTTTTAGAATTCCTCTATTAACTAGGGGGCCCTTTCTCTCCTTATGTTACCAAGAAGAGACATAAATTGTAGTCATATAGCCAAGCCACAATCACACCCTATAAAGCCCAGGCAAGAGCCAATACCAGCTGCTATATATACAATAGACAGCCAACACCTGCTACAGTTACTCTGAGTTGAGTAATAAGAAAAATGAAAAGGGAAGCCCATCTCCTGATCACATCTACCTGAAGGCAATCAGAAAGATTAATAATACATAAACACACATTCAGCTAATTATTGAAAACACATCTACTTAGTGAAGATGCCCAAGAGACAGATGACCATATTGGCACATATCCAGAAACAAGATACAGTAACTGAAACAAATGAGTTAGAGGTAGACCTAGACATACCATTGGAAGGAGGGCAGGCTTTGGAATTCAGGAGAATGATATTGAGCTGCATGCAAATGTTCCACAGAGGGATTGATAAAAATAAGGAAGGGGTCAGGAAAGTGCTATAGTAACAATCAAATAAGATATAAATAGCATTGAAAGTGATTCAAAACATGCAAAAAGAGTTCCAAATGATAAATAATAAAATATCAGAAATGGGCAATACACTGAAAGAGCAAAAGAGTAGAACTGAAAAAATGGAAGCCAGAACCAGCGAGCTGCAAGACAAATCTCTCAGCACTGCTAAGATAAAAGAGCAAGCAGAAATTTTTGAAGAAAGTCTAAGATTCATGTGGGACAACATGAAGAGGAATAACTTGAGAATTATTGGAATTCTGGAATAGAATAAATCACGCAAGACCGCAGAAGAGATAGTTGAAGAGCTGCTGGAAGAAAATTTCCATAACACCCTGAAAAACAAAAAGATAAGCAATCAAGAAGCTGAACAAACCCCAAGAAGGCTAGACCCCAAAATAAAATCACCAAGACATATCATAATCAAGCTCTCCAAAATCAAAGATAGGGAGAAAATCCTAAAAGCAGCAAGGGAAAAGAGAAGTGTTACTTACAAAGGCAAGTAAAGAAGATTAAGCTCTGATTTCTCAGCAGAAACCATGCAAGCAAGAAGGCAATGGGGGAGGGGGCGGCCAGGCGGTGCGGGTGAGTGGGGGCTCTGGGATCGGGGGGGGGAAAACTCGCGAGTTAAACCTCCCAAGTAGGAATTCACAGTCTCACGGCCCGCGTAAATCTTAGTGTGCCAGAGCCTTAGACCCGCTTCTTTGAGAAATCACTGTGCAAGGAATTACAGGCTTTTTAAAAGGGCGCCGCGGCAGCCCCAGCTCCTTTGGGCTTGAGGGGGCGGGGCGGGAACCAGCTCGTGCGGAGCCTCCAGTGGCTGGAAGACTCAAACAGGGAGAGCCACTGGTGACACCTACCCCAAGGGGGGATTTCTGCGCATACAGTGGACAGAGGGAAGTTAGCTTAGGAGAGGAAAAGGAAAAACAAAAAAGCCTGCAGAAAAAGAGAAGCGGCTACTGTCTGATGTCATCAGGCGCGGACTGTGCCTGCCTGAGCCACTTCTGCCCTGCCCAATTGACCCGTGTGTTCCCGGGGCCCGCCGGGCGCGCGCGCACACAGGCGAGCAGCTCCCCTCCTGCCTGAGCTGCGTACCGCGGGGCTGTCAGACGCGCGAAAGTGAGCGATCCGCCACCCGCTGAACCGAGCAGCATCCCTCAGCTCTGCTGGGCATGCGCCAGCAAACAGCTCACCTCACGCTCAACTGAACCACAGAGTGCGGGGGCAGGCAGCCCACCTCCTGCCACGAGCACACACTGGGGAACCCCATTTGGGTCTCCCCTTTATTTTTATTATTATCTTTTATCTTAGAAGGTTCAGCAGGTGCCCCGACGTGGCCCTGAGGGCTGGGGTGCCACTACAAGGTCACCTGAATTACAGGGTCAGGGGTCCACGCCCACCAACCGCTCCTCGGAAACCCTATAAAAGAGCATTACGGGAGGGACATCTGGCACTTACCTGACCCAGCAACACAGGCTAGCCCACTGCCTAACCTCCAAGGCTCAAACCCTGCCAGCAAGGCACAAGCCTGCACTAGCCAGAACAAGGGGAGATGCCTTGAGGAGATTTTTACCAACAGCAACAAGGCAATCCTGCTGTGCCCCGGCAGATTAAGGGACTAGACTGCAGAAACCTTTGAACTGCAAGGTCGGAAGTTCGGGCCCACCAGCTGCTCCTTAGAACCCCTATAAAGGATACATGGTTTTGCTTTCCTCTCTTTCTTTCTTTTTGCTCTGCGGGTTAAGGGACCAGACTGCAGAGTGCTTTGAACTGCAAGGTCGGTAGACCACCCCCACCAGCTGCTCCTTATAAAACTGATAAAGGGTTTTTTTGTTGTTGTTGTTTGGGGTTTTTTTCTTTGCTGTTGTTTGTTTTCACTATTATTACTTTTTTTTCTCCTTTTCCTCTGTTCTCTTTTTGTGTGTGTGACTAGAGGTTGCCTTGTTTAATCTCATTTTTTTCTGGGGCTGAATCCTTTCTTTCTTTTCTTTTTCTCTTTCTTTTACAATCTCTCTCTTTTTTTTTCTTTTTTTGTTTGTTTCTTGTTGTTTTTTTGTTTTGTATTTTATTTCTGTCCCTTCTTTCATGCGGTTGTTCTTTTTTTTTTTTTTGTCTTGCTTCATTATTATCTCATTATCACTTTTGTTTTTTACTTTGCTTCTGATTTTGTTTACTACCCAAATGGTGTTGCTTGGAGTCCACATAGCCTCCCTTCCACGATCGGAAAACCCCATTTTTGCCTTTGATTTTGATTTTGGCTTTGTTTTCTACCCGACTGGAATTGTTTGTCTGCCACATAAAAGATTAAAAAGGGAAGACCACACCCTGACCACACCCTACAGGAAGCAATCAGAAAACATAAAAAATTACCAAACTACATACTTAATTAATTATTAGGGCCACAGACAAACATTAAACATGCCCAAGAAGCAAAAGCAGATGTCCATAGCGGCACATGTCCAAAAAAAAGATAAAATATCTGAGACAAATGAACCAGATGTAGACTTTCTCTCCATGATG
>NW_006408636.1:2781687-2796353 GCF_000296735.1 Chrysochloris asiatica | reverse complement strand
ATATGGAGGGGATAATAATCAATTTAATGAAACAAGCTATATAAATGGTTGAATGTGAAGCTGATGATGTGCCCTGTAAACTTTCACTCAATCCAAAATAAACACATTTAATTTAAAAAAAAAAAAAAGGCAATGGGGAAACATATATAAAACCCGGGAAGAAAAAAACTGCCAACCAAGGATTTTCTACCCAGCAAAGTTGCCAATCAAATATGATAGTGTAATAAAAATATTCCCGGATAGACAGAAGCTAAGGAATTTTGTTAAAGACAACCCAGTGCTTCAAAACATCCTAAAGGGTGATTTTTTTGGACTGACAACCAACAATAATAAACAACAATCAGAGATTGACATACATGATAACACCACCTGTTACTCAATTGATAGATGGAAGAATCCAGAACAGAAAAAACTATAAGAACGAATCCAGAGGATCTGAGAGGTCAGTCTATGATCAAAACAATTAGTAGATGAAATATAAGAATAAGGATTCAGATGATAAAGAGGTAAGGTAGTTTGCAGGGTAAAATAGACTGATTTAAATGGAGAAAAAGTTAATAGAATATAGGGTAAGCGCAAAGAAAATTAACACTGCAAACATACTAAGACAATGAAAATCCAAGAAAAAAATGGAAACATTAAAAATATGAGGCTTAAGAAAAGAAATATATACTAAAAGAAAGAAAAAAAAAAAGTCTTTGTTGGCTACCAGAGGTAGGAGGGAGGTGGATATACACAGCATAGTTTGAATGTTGGGGAAGGTAATATACAAGAAAGGGGATCGGGGTGGAAGAACAAGGTAGATAAGGGAACATTAAGGCAGGTTTGCCTGGGCTAAATGGGACGGAGATAAATAGTGATGTATGCTCAACCTTGGGAAAACATGGCTCAGTGATACAGGGAATGAAATATAGTCTGAATGGATAAAAGAAGGAAAAGAATGTTAAGATATTTGACTGTCTTATGAATGTTGGTTTCCCTTGCCTACTATTGTAAAATAGACACTTGAGTGAGATAGAAAGGAATATCAGGAAACATGATTGCAGAAAACTTGTAAGCCCGTCTTTAGCCTATAACTGATAGGAATTCCTAGAAGTGGCTCTAGAACTTCCCCCGTGAAAGAGGCTTCTTGAAGAAACTATATAGTGTATAGGATCTTAGATGGAATCCTGAGCCCCATACAGAACCTTCTGAGGTGGGACATTCCCACTTGAAAGGGCAAACAGACCAGCCTAGAGAACCTAGAAGAACAGAAGATACTTCTTGAAACAAAGACCAGCAGGAAAAATAAAAATAAAAAGTGACAGTGTGATTGGCTACTACAAGAACAAGCAAGTTATTCACGGGGATCCATCAAGGCAAGTAATCAAGTCCCTTCAAGACAAACTTTCCTCCAAGACTGAAGCTCAAAGGGAACACACAAGCAGGCATGTAAGCTTACTGGCAACTATGTTGATATACTGGTGGGTGGAAGAAGGGGGAAAGGCAGCAGTGAAGATATGGGCTGAATTCAACTACAATTCCCGTCGACCTGGAAATGAGAGAGACAAGAGGAAGGGCTGATTGGTCCAAAGTGTGGTTAGACCTGAGGACTCCTAAGACCATGGACAAGGACGTAGCCACAGATGCCTAGGGCAAGAAGCATCCAGCTGGTATGAAGTGAGGGGAGACACACAAGAAAACCAACACTTGCATATAGTGCCCATTTGACCTAGCTTTAATGGCTTGATGATCAGAACTCAAACAGAGGAAGATAAAGAAATTTGATGAAGGAAACATATGTAAATTGCTGCAGTTTGATGAAGTTTACCCATACTTATGGATGTAGTAACTCAAACTCAAAATACCACTGAGCAGGAAGGAGTGTTCACATCAAGGATCAAATATATCCCCTCTAACTCAGGGTTGATAGAGATGGGTAATTTAGACATTGGCTACCTAAAATGGGGTCATGATATGGCTATAAAGACATGATACAAGTTTTCAAGAGGCAGTTTAGTTGCGGAGTGTGAGGGAAGGTAGTATCCACACTGAGTAGTTTTAATCTTGTTTAGATGGGTCTGGTGAAAGGAGATGGGGATAAGATTCTTATGATTCAATAGTGAGTGATTGTTATCATGACTAATTGTGATGGTCACAACTGTAAAGGTAGAAGTTTTGTAACATAAAGAAGGAATTAGTTAATCTTACATCCAGGACCTCCTGGTGTGATGCTGTGGAATAATGTGTAATACTGCAAAGTCAGTTTGAACTGCAAGGTCGGTGGTTCAAGCTCTCCAGTCGGTCTTTGGAAACCCTATACAGGGTTGCTATGGGTCAGAACCGACTCGATGGCACTTAACAACAACAACAACATTCCAGGAACAGAGGATCCTAAGACTATCAAGGGAGAAGAGCATGACCAGAACATTGGACCCTATCCAGAGAAGCAGAGAACACCAGAGATAGAGGCAAAGATGATGACATTGAGAGATTGAGTATCTGAGGACTCTAGACTCATGGAAAGAGAAAGGTTGTGTGCTGGTGTAAGCAGAATGTGTCCTTGGGTTGTTTAAATAATTATATATTCCTGAGGGTTTTGTATTCGTAAGACACACACACACCAAAAAAAAGAAGGAACAGAAACAAATACTGTTGAGTGGTAGTGATGCATGGAGGGGGTCGTAATTGTTGCAATGATATGCAATATGATAGGATGAGTGCAAAACTGATGTTCTCCCATATAAACTATCACGCAATACACAATAAAGGCTTAAAAAATAATAAAAAGACTATACACATGGACTTCATCAGATGGAATACACAAATCAAATTGACAACATCTGTGGAATCAGTTGGAAAAGCTCCATATCCTCAGTGAAAACAAGGTCTAGGACAGACTGTGTAACAGACCATGAATTGCTCATATGGAAGTTCAGGCCGAAGCTGAAGAAAATTAAAAGAAGTTCACAAGAGCTAAAATATGGCTTTGAATATATCCATCTGAATTTAGAGATCATCACAAGAAAAAATGTGATGCATTAGACACTGAAGACCAAAAGAGTTGTGAGATGACATCAAGATCTTCATACAGATGGAAAGCAAAAGGTCACTAAGAAAACAAGAAAGAAGGAACGGACCAAAATGGATATTAGAAGAGATGCTGAAACTTGCTCTTCAATGAAGAGATGTTAAAACAAATGGAAGAAATAAGGAAAGAAAATATCTGAATAGAACATTTCAAAAGGTAGCTCAGGAAGACAAGGTCAAATATTGTAACGAAATGTGGAAAGACCTGGAGTTAGAAAACCAAAAGGGAAAACATGTCAGCATTTGTAAAGCTGAGGTAACTGAAGAAAAATTTAAACCTCAAATTGAATATTGAAGGATTCTATGAGAAAAATATTGAATGATGCAGAAAGCATAAAAAGAAGATGGAATGGACTTCTGGTTTTGGAGACGGCAGAAGCAGAGTCAAGTAGGACAGACTCCATGGGGGAGGAGTTGAAAACCCAGAGAAGCTGCTTTCATGGAACACCCCCAAAGCTCTGTATCAAGCATAAGGTGCAGGGCATCAGTTTCCCGCATCCATTGGTGGAAGAATCATGGTATAAAGGAAAATATTGAGATTTAGGAATCAATCCAGGCATGAGACTCCCTCTGTAGTCACCCCGCTCGGGCTAAGTTCAGAGGGTAGGGACACAGCCCGACCATTACAGTGAGCAAGTGCACTAAAACTGGTGCAGGGACATTTGCAAAAGGAGGTGTGGGGGGAGTCTACACATTTCTTCCTCTTCTTCCTTGCAGTACCTTCTCTGCCCAGCCCAGACACCTTCAGGCAAGTGGGCACTCACCACCAAAATAGTCCAACATTCAGCCCAAAGTTCTCCCACAGCACAGAGAGGAAGAACCCCATTGGTCCCACAACCAAATTCTTTGGTGACTGCTTATGACGTCTGACTCTGGGTCTGAACCCTAAAGTTAATTTGTGTGGGACCATTTACTTCTGCCTACCAGCAAGAAAAAAGCAAGGCTGGCCTGACAGACAAACCATATAAACAATCTGTAAAACCCCAACATAAAAGCATGCCACTATTTCAAGAATTACGCTGTGTACAAGCAGATACCTAACTGACCTTCAGAGACAAAAATAGTAGACAATCTTTCTCCCATTAACTTGTCAATATCTATATGTGCACCTCTGCAATGGTGACTAGAGGAGGAGCCTGAGTGAGTGGACAACCCGACCCACTGCTGGAGGTTTCTACAGTGCACATACACTACCTACATAGCAAAGGCAACTGGCCAGTCGGCCACAATTTTATTTTTGCTTTAGAATGGTGGTTTCAGTCTCTGCTTTTATATTGCTTCTGTTTTGGGTCCTTTTGATCACACTTTTTTCCTGGAGGTGAGAGCTTTTTCTCCCTAAGATACTCAAGAAAAGACAGCAATCATAGCCATATAGCCAAACTACAAGCATACCCCATATTATTCAACCATTGAGACAAGAGCCAATAACAGCTACTAGGCATTACACACAAAAAAGCGAGGCCTATCTCCTGATCATATCCACCAGGAGACAATCAATAAGCTTAACAACACAGTAAAAAACATCCATTTAAGCATTAAAAACCCACCTACCTACTGAAAATGACCAAAAAACGACAACAAAAGATCACAAAACATGTCCAAAAACAGAAAAGAGTAACTGAGACAAATGAACTGGAGACAGACAAAGGCTTTCCAGAAGAGGAAGAGCAGACTTTGGATTTGCCTGAGAAGGAATTCAGAAGAATGATATGGAAACAAATTCAAATGGTCCAAAAAGGGGTAGAGTAAAATAAGGAAGAAGTGAGGAAAGTACTACAGGAACAATAAAAAAAGATCAATAGAGCATTGGAAACAATTCAAAATCTGCAAAAAGAGGTCCAGATGATTAATAATAAAATATCAGAAATGGACAATACACTGAAAGGAGCAGAACTGAAGAGATGGAAGCCAGAAACAGAGAGATGGAGGACAAATCTCTCAATACTGCTAAGATAGAAGAGCAAGCAGAAAAAAAGGATATAAAAATCTAAAGAAAGTCTAAGATTCATGCTGGATAACATGAAGAGGATCAACTTAAGAATTATTGGCATTCCGGAGCAGGAAGAATCAGAGAAGTCAACAGAGGAGATAGTTGGAGCTTCTGGAAGAAAATTTCCCTAACATCTTGAAAGATGTTGTTGTTGTCAGGTGCCATCGAGTCAGAACCGACTCATAGCAACCCCATGCACAGCAGAACAAAATAATGTCCGATCCTGGGCCAACCTTACTACTGCCGCCACACTTGACGCCATCAATGATGTCACCTGTCTGATCCATCTCGTTGGGGTCATCCTCTTTTTCTCTGACCCTCCACCTTACCCAGCATGACATCCTTCTCCAGTGACTGTTCTCTCCGGACAATGTGTCCAAAGTATGTGAGACGAAGCCTAGCCATCTTGGCCTCCAAGGAACACTCCGGTTGCACTTCTTCCAAAACAGATCTATTGGTTCTTTTGGCAGTCCATGGCACTTTCAGTATTCTCCTCCAACACCACAACTCAAAAGCATCAATTCTTCTACTATCTTCCTTATTCATTGCCCAGCTTTCGCATCCATATGAGGTTATTGAAAATACCATGGCTTGGGTCAGGTGCACCTTAGTCCTCAAGCTGACATGAGAAGATAAATATTCAAGAAGTTGAACATAACCTAGGAAGGATAGACCCCAAAGTAAAATCAACAAGACATATAATAATCAAGTTCTCCAATATTAAAGACAAGGAGAGAATCCTAAAAGCAGCCAGGGAAAAGAAAATTGTTACCTACAAAGGCAAGCAAATTAGATTAAGCTCTGAGCTCTCAGCAGAAACCATGCAGGCAAGAAAGCAATGGGGAGCCAAATATAAAATGCTAAAAGAAAAAACTGCCAACCAAGAATCATCTATCCAGAGGTGGGGCTTGATGGTGGCTAGTGGGGAGGTGCAGTGAAATTCGCTGTTGGCCATACCACAGAATACCAAGAAAAGCAGATCCAGGGCAGAGCTCCAAAACTCGGAACCACATAGCTAGGAATATTTTTTAAAGTTTGAAGGCTTATAGCTAGTAGAACTTGAAGATAAAGTAAGAAATCACATACTTTTGAGTCTGCCAGGCTCAGAGGCCTGGAGCCAATATCTTGGGTGAGATCAAATGGCAAGACCAAGCAGGGGAGCAGAAACACCATGTAAAAATGTCACAGAAACCTTGAAGTAAAGGTGGACAATGCATTTTGTTGGTTTTGCTTTGTTCTGATTTTCTTTTCTTTTTTTAGTGTCTGGTCATTGCCCCCCCGCCCCCCACTCACACACACTGTTTGTGCACCTCCATTCTGGTGACTAGAGGGGATGCCTGATCGAGTGGACACCCCCACCCTCACCACTGGTGGGTTCTTCTGCCATGCATGCGCACAGATATTCAGCCAAAGAGGAGGCCCTGAACTTTTTTTTTTTTTTTTTTTTTTTTTTTTTTTTTTTTTTTTTTGCTTTTTGTTTTCAATTCAGGAAAGGCGAGGACAGGGTTATAGAGAGAGAAAGAGAGTTTAAAAACAAAACAAGCCAAAACATAAATTAAATCCTAAGGTATAGCATAACAACCAATAGTGGCATCTTAAAATCTCTCAGCCAGCTTTGAAAGCAAGAAGCTTAAGAAAGGACATTAAAGTCATCCTCATATTAGGCTACAGAGTTGTTGTTTTTTTCTTCTCTCCTTCCTCTCCCCTTTCTGAGATTATAGACAGCAGTATTCAGTCTAGTTTTGTTTGGTTGTTTTTGGGGGAGGGTTGGTTGTTTGTTTTTTTTGCTGGTGTTGTTTTCCTCTTTTAAGGCCCCCTTTCTACCTTTGGGGAATCTTTCTTTACGTATATTACCCAAGAAGCGTAAACAACTGCTACCATATAGTCAAGCTGCAATCACATTCGATAAAACACTAAAACCCAGGCAAGAACCAATACCAACTGCCATATACCAGGGAGGCAGACAACACCTGTGAAAGTTACTCTGACTTAAGCAATAAAAAAAGTGAAGAAGGAATCCTACATCCTGGTCACATCTACCTGTAAGCAATCAGAAAACATAAAAAATACAAAAACGTATACTCAATTAAGTATTAAGGCTACAGATAAACACTAAATATGTTCAAGAGGCAAAAGCAGATGACTGTATTAGAATGTCCAGAAACAAGATAAAATGTCTGAGACAAATGACCTAGAGGTAGACCTGGACTCCATTTTGGAAGGCAGGAAGGCCTTGGAAATACCTGAGAAAGAATTCAGAAAAATGTTTATAAAATGTTTCAAGACACTTTACAATGGAGTTGAGAAAAATAAATAAGAAGTTAGGAAAGTGCTACAGGAACAATCAAATAAGATAGATATAGCATTGGAAACAATTCAAAACCAACAGAAAGAGGTCCAAATGATCAATAGTAGAATATCAGAAATAGACAATACTCTGAAAGGGCAAAGTAGTAGAATAGAAGAGATGGAAGGCAGAACCAGTGAGCTGGAAGAGAAATCTCTCATTATCACTAAGGTAGAAAAACAAACACAAAAAAGGATAAAAAAAAAATCTGAAGAAGGTCTAAGATTCATGTTGGACAAAATGAAGAGGAATAATTTAAGAATTACTGGCATTCTGGGACAGGAAGAATCACACAAGACCACAGAGGAAATAGTTGAAGAACTGCTGGAAGAAAATATCCTTAACATCCTGAAAAGTGAAAAGATAAACATTCAAGAAACTCAACGCACCCCAGGAAGGATAGACTCCAAAAGAAAATCACTGACACATATCATAATCAAGCTCTCCAAAATCAAACATAAGGAAACACTCTTCAAGCAGCTAGGGAAAACACAAGTGTTACATACAAAGGCTAGCAAGTCAGATTAAGCTCTGATCTCTCAGCAGAAATCATGCAAGCAAGAAGGCAATGGAAAGACATATATAAAACCCTGAAAGAAAAAAACTGCCAATGAAAAATCCTTTATCCATGAAAGCTATCAGTAAAATACAACGGGGTAATCAAAACATTCCAGGATAAACAGAAATTAAGGGATTTTGCCAAAGCCAACCCTGCACTACAAAATATCCTAAAGGGAGTTCTGTGGACTAAGAACCAAGAAGAATATACAACAACCAGAGATTGACATACGTGACAGCACCTCCCAGAATTAAATTGACAGAAGGAAGAGTCTAGAATAGAACAAAACTATAAGAACAAACTCAGAGAATCTGGGAGGTCAGTCTATGAACAAAGCAATCACAATGTAAAAGAAGGTAAACACGTAGGAACAGAGATCCAGATGGTGAGAAGGTCAGGTAGATTACAGGATAAAATAGACTCCACTAAATGGAGAGAAAAGTTAATGGACTATAAGGCAACCTCCAAGAAAATTAACACTTCACAACATACCAAGAAAATGAAAATCCAAGAAGAAGATGATTACATTAAAATTATGAGGAAACTCACAAGAAAGAACACAAAAAGCATGAACTCAACAAAGGAAGACACACAGAACAAAGAAAACAGCAACACCACAAAATTCAAACATAATGGCAGCAATTAATCCATATCTATCAATAATTACACTGAGTGTAAACGGATTCAATGCACCTGTTAAGAGACGAACAGTGGCTGAATGGGTTAGAAAACAAGATCCTTCAATATGCTGTCTGCAAGAGAAACATCTCACACACAGAGACAAAAACAAATTAAAAGTCAAATGATGGAAAAATATATATCAAGCTTATTGCAACAAAAAATGAACAGGAGTGGCAGTACTAATCTCTGATAAAATTAACTTTAAGGCAAAAACCAGCATAATAGGTAAAGATGGACACTACCTCATGATTAAAGGGACAATTGAATAAGATGACATAACCATAATAAATATCTATGCTCCCAGTGGAAGAGTTCCAAAATATATAAAGCAAACTCTAATACATTTGAAGAAAGTGGCAACATTGATGGACTCAAGCGTGGCAACAATAGTGAGGTTGGCCCAGGATTGGCAGTGTTTCATTCTGCTGTGCATTAGGTCTCTAAGAGTGGGTACCGACTCGATGGCACCTGACAACAACAACAACATGAGTCGGAGTCAACTGGATGGCACTTAACAGCAACAACAACCACCCTTCCCCAAATAATTTTGTAATTTCCAGTTCAAACCAATTGAAAGCCTAATGCACTGCTGATGAAAATGGAAAATGGAATAGCTACTTTGGGAACTAGTCAGTAGTTCTTTACATAAATAAACATGTAGTTACTACTATTTGTTGTTGTTGTTAAGTGCCATCAAGTAGGTTCTGACTCAGCAAACCTGTATAGTGTTCTGAGGCTTTAAATCTTAGCGGGAGCAGAAAAACTCGGCTGGCAGGCTCAAACCGCAGATCTTGTAGTTCCCAGTCCATTGCTTTGTATGGAGCCACCGTGCTTCCATAATTACCATATAAACCAGCAATTTCACTCTAAGAGAAATGAGTGCATATGTCCACAAAAAACAAACAAACATACAAATGGATATTAATAGCAGGATTATTCATAATATTGAAAGGTGGAAACAATCCAAAGTTCATCAAATTATAAATAGGTAAATGAAATATGCTATATCCCACCTGAATTCAGAGGCCACCTCAAGAACAGATTTGATGCATTAGATACTAATGACCACAGACCAGAGGTGTTGTGGGTTGACATTGAAATCATCATATAGAAAGAAACCAAAAGTCATTAACATGACAGGAAATAAAGAAAAGGTTTAAATGGATGTCAGAAGAGGCTCTGAAACTTGCTCTTGTACATAGAGAAGCTAATACAACAGGAAGTAATGAAGTAAAAGCGTGGAAAAGAAAATTTCAAAGGGCAGCTCGAGAAAACAAAGTAAACTATTTTAATGATATGGGCAAAGACATGACAGAAAACTAAAAAGAAAGAAGACACTCAGAATTTCTCAAGCTGAAAGAACTAAAGAAAAAAAATTAAGCATCAACTTGCAATATTGAAGGATTCTACAGGCAAAAGATTGAATGGCACAAGAAGCATCAAAAGAATATGGTTGTAATAGTCGATGTTCAATCATTTCAACTAGTACCACAACTGTAAAGGTAGAAGTTGTGTAATTAAAAGGGGAGAGTAGTTAATCTTACATTCCAGGAACAGAGAACCCAAGGACCATCAAGAGAGAAGAGCATGAGTGGAACATGGGACCTTAACCAGAGAAGCAGTGACACCAGAGATGGAGGCAAAGGTGATGGCTTGGAGAGATTGAGCAGCTGAAGACTCTAGACTCATGGAAAGAGAAAGACTGTGCTGACAGCACAGAGGCTGGCTTCCTGAATGTCCTTTGGCTATTTAAACAATTATATATCCCTGCTTGGTTTTGTTGTGTTTTTTTTGTACAAAAAAGGGAGGGTTCTTTATAAAAGAAACAATCTATAATGGTTTTTGGGGGAGTAGGAAAATATTCATGAGCTAGAGGGTAGGCACACATTGACATGGCGACAGGGCAGGCAATAAACAACTAGAGGGAGGGTGGCAGAGGAAAGATGGAGGTTGCAGGAGGCACAGGATGGAATGAAGTGGTTAAAGTGAATAGAGTTAAATGCTGGTAACTGTTGGTGCATGGAGGGGATTGCAACCATGCAATTAAACAAAGTATTGTTGTTGTTGTTAAGTGCTGTGGAGTCGGTTCCGACCCATAGCGACCATGTACAGGGTTTCCGAGGGCGTAAATCTTTACGGGAGTAGAAAACCTCATCTTTCTCCTGTGGACCAACTGGTAGTTTTGAACCGCTGGCCTTAAAGTTCGCAGCCTGATTCGTAACCACTACACTACCAGAGTTCCTTGTGATTTATTTAATGTAAAACTGATGATCTGCTCTGTAAACCTTCACTCAATTCACAATAAAAAGTTTTAAAAAACAACAAAAAAAGGAATTACCACAGGATCAAGAACCGATGGTATTGAAGGAAGAAGTCTAAAGTGTGCTGAAACTCTGGCGATAAACAAGACTCCAGGAATTGATGGAATACAAATCCAAATCTTTCAACAAACTGATGCAGCACTGGAGGCACTGACTTGTCTATGCAAAGAAATTTGGAAGACAACTCCCTGGCCGACTGATTGGAAGAGAACCATATTTGTGCCCATTCCAAAGAAAAGCCACCCAAATGGAAGGCAGACATCAATGAACAATATCACATGCAGGTATAATTTTGTTGTATATAATTTTTAAATGATTGCCACAGTACATTGACTAGGAGCTGTAAGAAATTCAAATTCAAAAGAGGACATGGAATGAAGAATATCATTGCTGAAAGCAGAGAATAGCAGAAAAAAAAAATGTTTACTTGTGCTTTAATGACTATGCAAAGGCATTCAACTGTGTGGATAATAACAAACTATGGATAATATTACAAATAACTGGATTTCCAGAACACTTAATTGTGCTCATGAGGAACAAACAAATCTGTTTTGGAAGCAGTACAGCCATATTGCCGCTTCTTCTTCTTCTTCTTCTTCTTCTTCTTCTTCTTCTTCTTCTTCTTCTTCTTCTTCTTCTTCTTTTTTTTTTTTTAAGCTTTTATTGTGAATTGAGTTGAAGATTTACAGGGCAGATCATCAGTTTTGCATTCAATAAATCGTTGCAATGATGACAATCCCCTCCATGTACCATTTGTTGTTGTTATGTGCCGTGAAGTCTGTTCCGACTCATAGCGACTCTGTACAGGGTTTCTAAGGCAGTAAATATTTACAGGAGCAGAAAGCCTCATCTTTCTCCCGCGGAGCAGCTGGTAGTTTTGAACTGCAGAACTTGCGGCTCGCAGCCCAATTCGTAACCACGACAATACCAGAGCTCCTTTCCATGTGCCATTAGTTAACAATATTTTCTTCTACTCCCTTTTCTTTTTCTGATGAACACATACCACACTGAAAATATATATTCATTTAAATGTCCAAAGGGCACATTTCACAAGCCAGCCTCTTGTTTGCAGACACACTGCCTTTAGTCTTCAACTGCTCTATCTCTCTATGCCATTGCCTCTGCCACCATCTCTGTTGTCTCCGCTTTTCTGGTTAGGATCCCACGTTCCACTAATGCTCTTCTCTCTTCAGGGTCCTAGGGTCCTCTGTTCCTGAAATGACAGATTAACTGCTCCTCCCTTTTGGTTACACCTCTTCTACATTTACAGTTGTGACAATCACCATTAGTCCTGATAACGACTACTCAAAACTGAATAAAAAACTCCTATCCCCATCATCCCCCATCCCCTTTCACCAGATCCATCTGGACAAGGGGAAAACTATTCAGTGAGGATTCTAACTCAGCCCCCTCATTCTGACACTAAGCCTCCTCATGTAAGCTTGTAAGCCAGCTACTTTGTGCTTTTATAGCCCCCCCTAATTTTTGATAACCTATCTCTAAATTGCATACTGCTTCTTTTTTTTTTTTAAGTTTTTGTTGTGAATTATGTGATAGTTTACATGGGAGAACATTAGCTTTACATTCATCCTATCATATATTGTTTCATTGCCATGGTTACAATCCCCTCCATGCAACATCAAACAACCACAGGGTATACACTGCAAACCTGCTTCCTGGTCCTCAGCACACAGCTCCTCTCCCTTTCTGTGTCTAAAGTCTCCAGCCGCTCCGTCTCTCCACATCATCATCTCTGCCTCCATCTCTGGCGTCACTGTTTCTCTGGGTAGGGTCCTGAACTTCGGTCTTCTTCTCCCTTGATGGTCCCAGGGACTTCCGCTCTTAGACTGCAAAAGATCTACCTTTCCATTTCCAACCCTCACAATCAGTCCTGATAACAATTATTCACTATTGTATAACAAGAGACCTATCCGCATTTCCTTTCATCAGCCACGCCTAGACATTGGATACTACTCAGTGGAGATTACATCCTTCTCGACGCCCCTTAGATCTAGATTCTTTCTTGAAAGCTTGTAAGCCAGTCACTTCTTGCCTTTGAAGCCCCCCAATTTTGGGTAGCCAATGTCCAAGTTGCCTATCCCTGTCTATTCTGTGTATAGAGGGGGTGGGAATGATCCTTGGTGTAAAGATGTGTTCCCTCTTTTGAGCTACTGCATCCATAAATGTAGGTCAAGTTCATCAAATTGTATCTGATTACTCTTTTTTTCACCTCTTCTTTTTTCTTCTAGTTCAGCTCTGATCATCCAGTCATTGAAGCCAGGTCTAGTGGGTATTATTTACAAGTGTGGGTGTTTTTGTGAATATGCCCTCTCTTCTTATCAGCTGCATGCTTCACTCTCCTCTCTAGTCCTCTGTGGTTATGTCACTGACTCTGGGCCCAAGAGTCCCCAGGTTTTGCCACAATGCTGTCTAACCAGGTCTCTATCCAGATTCATAGGAGTCTTTTGAATATTGTAAGGCTTAGCTCAGAGCTTCCCGCTGTTTTTCCCTCACTTCCCCTTATCAGTGATGAACATGGTCACCAGTCAGAGCATGTATTCCCATTACGTCTTAATCTTGGAAAGGGGCTTGCTCTGAGGGGGACCCAACCACTTGCCTTGATGTCTCCTGAGTGAGCAACCTGCTTGTTCTTGTAGTAAGCAGTCAGCCTGCCATTATTGTTTTGTATTTTTCCTGTTGGTCTTTCTTTCAAGAAGTATCATCTGTTCTTCTAGCCACTCCAGGCTGATCGGCTTGTCCTTTCAAGTGGAAATTTACCACCTCTGAAGATTCTGGATGCTGTTCAAGATTCTACCTATGATACTATGTAATGCAGAGACTGTGCAGGAGACCTCCTTCACTGGGCACGTTGTAGCCCCATTTAGGCAGAAGATGGAGTTACAAGATTTCAATGATGATATTTCCGGCTATTCCTTTCTCTCTCCTTCAAGTGTCTATTTTATAATAGTATGCCAGGCAAACCAAGATTGAAAAGACAGCCAAGCATCTTAACATTAATTCCCCCCTTGCCCCCATTCCAACCATGTCTCAATCCCTGTATCCCAGATCCCTGTTGTTACAAGGTTGTGCATACATCATTATTTACCTCTGCTCCACTTAGCTCATGCAAACCTGCCTAATTGTTCTCCCATCTGCTTTGGTCTTCTATTCCCCTCCCACTTCTTGTATACTGCCCCCCTCCCTAGCACCCAAACTTTCCTGTGTCTATTCCCTGCCCTGTGCTCCACCTTCCCTTCACCCACCACCTACATCCCAGTAGCCAGCAAAAAATAACCCCCCCCCCTTTAGTATGGGTTCTTTTTCTTAGACTTTTACAGTAGTAGTCCTATGCAGTATTTCTCATTTTGTGACTGACTAATTTCAATCAACATAATACCCTCAAGGTTCATCCATGTTATTGCATATTGCTTCTTATAAGTGATGATGATGAGACTTTAGACAAGTAGTTAGGAAGAACAAAAACCTGGAGGGCATCATGTTTGGTAAAGTGGAGCAATAGTGAAAAAGAGGAAGACCCCCAATGAGATGGAAATTTACATAGATCAGGAGGCAGTCATTTGAACAGAACAAGGGGATACTGAATGGTTTTAAATCAGGAAAGGCATGTATCAGGGTTGTATCCTTTCACCATATTTATTCAATCTGTATTCTGAGCAAAAAATTGGATAAACTTGGATA
>NW_006408636.1:2777121-2781492 GCF_000296735.1 Chrysochloris asiatica | reverse complement strand
ACGAATTGCACCTCAAGGTAAAGACATAAAAATGGATGTTAATGAAAATCCTCACAACTGGATTTTCATCCTGAATTGCATTAGGCAAATCTGCTGCAAAGGCCTATTTAAAGTGTTAAAGAGAAGACATGTCACTTTGAGGACTAAGGTGCATCTTACCCAAGACATGGTATTTTCAATCACTTCATAGTCTTGGAAAAGCTGGACAATAAATAAGGAATGCCAGAGAAGTATCTTCGCATTGGAATTATGGTGTTTGAGAAGAATATTGAAAATACTATGTACTACCAGAAGAACAAACAAATCTGTTTTGGAAGCAGCACAGCCAAATTATTCTTTATATGGGATGATGGCAAGACTTTGTCTCTTGTAGTTTGGACATATGGTCAGGAAGAACTTATCCCTGGAGAAGGCCATCATGTTTGGTAAAGTGGAGGGTCATGGAAAAAAAGGAAGTCCCCCAATGAGATGAATTGATACAGTGGCAGCAATAATTGGCTCAAACCATTGTAAGGAAGGCATAGGGCCATGCAATGTTTCATTCTGTTGTACACAGGGTTGCTGTTAGTCAGAACCAATTGAATGGCCCTTAACAACAACAAAATGCAATGGAAATTTATTCAGCAATAAAAAAGGAATTAAGTACTGAAGCATATGCTGTAATGTATGTTACAACCATAAAAACATGTTCATTGAAAGAATCCAGTCACATTTATATGAAATGACAGAATAGGAAAATCATTGGAGATAGAAAGTAAATTAATGATTGCCAGTGGTCAGGGATAGAGGAAGCAGGGAGTGCTTATGAGTATACAGGGTTTCCCTTTTTAATTACTGTGGTGATTAAAATATACACACTAAGACATCACTAACACAACCTCAGCAATTACAATTAAATGACATTGATTACATTTTTCCATGTTGTGCTACCATTAGCACTAACCTTTTCCAAAATCTCCCCACACCATTAATATAAACTCAGTGCACCCCAAAATAAAACTGAGCCATTTACCCATGTTTCCTATGCCCAGTAACCATTAATAATAAACTTTGGTTTCTACATATTTGCTTGTTTTATATAAGTGAGTTCATATAGTATTTTATACTTTTGTTATTGACTTATTTTGCTCAATATATTTCCAAGGTTCATCCATGTTGTGTCGTGCATCTGGATGTCATTTCTCTTTACAACTGCTTAATATTCCATAATGTGTATGTACCACATTTTCTTTTCTATTCATCTGTTGATAGACATTTTGGTTGTTTTCCATATTTAACTATTGTGAACAGTGCTGCAATGAACATTAGTGTACAGATTTCTGTTTACTTTTTTGTCTTAACTTCCAGGTATGTACCTAGGATTGCAATTGCTGGGTTAAGTGGTAGTTCTGTGTTCAGCCTTTTGAAGACTTGTCTAAATGTTTCACTATTTTATAATCCCATCAGCAATGAATAAGTGTTCCAATTTCTCCATATGGTTTCTTTGTGAGGGGATGAAAATGTTCTAAAATTGACTGTGGCAATATGTGCAAATACTAAAGGCATTCAGTTGTATACTTTAAATGGGTGAAATGTGTGGTATGTGAATTATATTCCAATAAAGGTATAATTTTTAAGTGTTTAACTCTATTCATTTTATTTATTTATTCCCACCTCCACCTGCCCTGTAACCATCATAGAATGTTTCATTTAGCAAGAAAAATATTTTCTTAACTTTTTATAACAGTGGTCTCATGCAATAATTGTCTTTTTTTTTTTAATTGACTAATTTAAATTAGAATAATGTCCAGGTTGAAAAGTGTTCTGCAGATTATTCCTTATTTTTCAGTGTTGTGTAATATTCTATTGTATGTCTGTCTAAGCTATTTTTTTAATTAAACTTCCATATAGATTATAAAACAAAGGGAAAAATTATCCACTCAAGCTAGTCAATTAGTGGAGGTTTTATGTACAGAGTAATAGAAAAATAAATATTATAGAACTGGAAAAATCAGAATCCCAGGCACTACACAAGTTAGAAGGTAGAACAGAAGCACTTAACATGGTATTAAGTCAATTACATGGGATGTCCCATGAAACAATGACATCCAAACCAAGAAATAAAATCCTATGAGATGTTTGGTTGTGTATAAGCTGTCTAAGTAGGTGTTCTTAATTTGTTATTATATATACTTATTGCACATTTGTCAATTTTTTACATGTATACAATTGACATTAATTAGCTATACAACCTACCATTGATACATATGATTTTTATATCACTGTAAAATAGCGGTCAGTGTTTCATAAACAATAACACCCCCCTTTTCTCCCTTCCTTCTGCCCCTAGAAAGCACTAATAAACTTTGGACTTTATAATTTGCCTGTACTGGTATTTTTATATAAGTGAAGTAGTACAATAAGTGTCCTTTGTGATTGACTTACTTCACCCAGCATAATGTCATCATGTATCATGTATCAAAACTTAATTTCTCTTTCTGGCTGAATAGGATTCCATTGTATGTATGTTCCACATTTTGCCTATTCATTCATCAGCTTATGGGCTGTTTCCACCTTTTTCTACCATGAACAAAGGTGAACATGTGTCTGTTCATGTCACTATAATACTTGGTTTCTAGTTACCCAAATCAATAGAGGAAAAAGAAGAGTCAGGAATAGAAGAACGAAATGGAATGCGTAGGTAATTGCCTCAATAAACAACTGCTTCCTTCACCATGCCACCAGAAGAAATGGTGGTTGCCACTAATGAACATTTTGATCAACAATTCTATATTAGATTTCAGATTCAAAGGAGCAAATTTTCAAATTTTCATGGTCTCCAGACATTCTGGAGTCATGATGGCTAGATGAATCCCTAAAACTATTGTCCTGAGACAATCTTTAAAACGTAAACCAGGCTTCCTGTTTTGGAGGCAGCAGAGGCAAAGTCAGGTAGAGTAGGCTCCATGGGAGAGGGGCTGAAAACCCAGAGAAGCCGCTTTCACAGAACACCTCCAGGGCTCTATATCAAGAATAAGGTGCAGGGCGTCAGTTTCCCACACTCACCAGTAGAAAAAAATCACTGTATAAAGGAAAATATTGTGATTTAGGAATCAATCAGAACATGGGACTCTGTCTGCAGCCACCCTGCCCTGGCTAAGTTCACAGGTCAGGGCCACAACTGGACTGCTACAGTGAACTGACACTAAAAACCAGTGCATCAACATTTGCAAAAGTAGGTGTGGGGGGATTCCACACATTTTTTCCACCTCTTCATTGTCACCTCTTCTCTTCCAAGCCGAGATGACTTCAGGTGGGTGGGTGCACACCCACAAAAGGGTCCAGCATTGAGCCCACAGTTTTCCCACAGCAGAGAGACGAAGAGCCCCATTGGTCCCAATTCTTTGGCGGCTGCTTATAACATATGCCTCTGGGACAGAGCCCTAAAGTTAACTTCTGTGGGACCCATTACTCCTACTTAACCAGCAAGAAAAAAAAGTAGGTCTGGCCAGACAGACAAACCGTATGAACACAGTAAAATCCCAACATAAAAGGACGCAACTATTTCAAGAACTACACTGTGCACACAGAGATACCTAACTGACCTTCAGAGACAAAAATACTAGACAATCTTTCTCCCATTAACTTGTCAATATCTATCAGTGCACCTCTGCAGTGATGACTAGAGGAGGAGTCTGATCGAGTGGACACCCCCATCCACTGCTGGTTGTTTCTACAGTGTACTCACACTACCTGCGAAGGAAAGACAACTGGCCAGTTGGCTACAGATTTATTTTTATTTTAGAGGGGTGGTTTTTGTCTCTGCTTTTATATTGCTTCTGTTTTTGGTCCTTTTGCTCACACTTTTTCCTGGAGGCAGGAACTTTTTCTCCCTACGTTACCCAAGAAGAGACAGCAATTGTGGCCATATAGCCAAGCTAAAAGCATACCCCATAATATTCAACCATTGAGACAAGAGCCAATAACAGCTGCTAAGCATTACATGCAAAAAGGGAAGACTATCTCCTGATTATATCCACCAGGAAATGATCAGTAAGCTTAACAACAAAGCAACAAACATCCATTTAAGCATTAAAAACCCACCTACCTACTGAAAATGACAAAAAACAAACAAACACCACAACAAAAGATATCAAAACATGTACAAAAACAGAAATGAGTAACTGAGACAAATGAGCTGGAGACAGACAAAGGCTTTCCAGAAAAGGAAGAACAGGCTTTGGATTTGCCTGAGAAGGAATTCAGAAGAATTATATGGAAACAAATTCAAATGCTCCAAAAAGAACTGGAGGAAAATAAGGAAGAAGTGAGGAAAGTACTACAGGAGCAATCAAACAAGATTGATACAACATTGGACACAATGTTAATAAT
>NW_006408636.1:2774259-2776873 GCF_000296735.1 Chrysochloris asiatica | reverse complement strand
AAGAGGAACAACTCAAGAATTGCTAACATTCTAGAACAGGAAGACTCAGAGAAGTCCACAGGAGAGGTAGTTGAAGAATTTCTTGAAGGAATTTTTCTAACATCTTGAAAGATGACAAGATAAACATTGAAGAAGCTGAACATATACCCAGGAAGGATAGACCCCCAAAAGAAAATCACCAAGAAATATCATAATCAAGCTCTCCAAAATCAAAGACAAGGAGAGAATCCTAAAAGCAGCCAGGGAAAAGAGAAGTGTTACCTGCAAAAGCCAAGCAAGTCAGGTTAAGCTCTGACTTCTCAGCAGAAACCATGAAGGTAAGAAGGCAATGGAGAGACATATATAAAAACCTAAAAGAAAAAAAAAAAAAATCCAACCAAGAATTGTCTATCCAGCAAAACTGTCAATCAAATACAATGGTGTAATCAAAACATTCTGGGATAAACAGAAGCTAAGAGATTTTGTCAAAGCCAATCCAGCACTTCAAAGCATCCTAAATGGAGTTCTTCGAACTGAAAACCAACAAGAACAGACAACAACCAGAGATGACCAATGTGGCAACACCAACTGAAACTCAGACAACAGATAGCAGAGTCCAGAACAGAACAAAATTACGATTTCAAAGGAACTGGGATGTGAACCAAAGATCAAAATAATAACAATGCCAAAGAAGGGGAAAATATAGGAACAGAGATCCAGGTGACAAGGAGTCAGGTAGACTACAGGATACAATAAAATATCTTAAATGGAGGGAAAAGTTATTAGACTACAGGGTAACCCCAAAGAAAATTAATACTTCACAACTTACCATGAAAATGAACATCCAAGCAGAACAAGGAAACATGAAATGGAGAAGAAAACAACAAGAAATAGCACAGAAAAACACAAACTCAGCACAAGAAGGCATGCAGAACAAAGGAACGAATAGCATTATCAAAAAATTAACATAATGGCAACAATTAATTCATACCTACTCTGGTACTGTAGTGGTTACAAATCGGGCTGCGAAACTTAAGGTCAACAGTTCGAAACTACCAGCCGCTCCACAGGAGAAAGATGAGACTTTCTGCTCCTGTAAAGATTTACAGCCTCGGAAACCCTGTAGAGGGTCGCTATGGGTCGGAACCAACTCGATGGCACTTAACAACAACAACCTTGATAATAACAAGGAGCTCTTGTAGCGTAATGGTTACAATCAGGCTGTGAACCATAAGGTCAGCAGTTCAAAACTACCAGCTGTTTCATGACAGAAAGATAAGGCTTTCTACTCCGTAAAGATTTACAGCCTTGGAAACACTGTACTGGGTCACTATGAGTCAGAACCAACTCCACGGCACTTATCAACAACAACATTGACAATTACATCGAATGTCAATGGATTAAATGCACTTGTGAAGAAACACAGAGTGGCAGAATGGATAAGAAAACAAGACCCTTCAGTATGCTGCCTGCAAGAAACACACCTTACACAAAAAGACAAAAACAGACAAAAAGTTAAAGGATGGAAAAAGATAATAAAAAACACTAAACAAGCATGAGTGGCAATACTAATATCTGGGGGAAAAAAACAACTTTAAGACAAAAACCAGCATAAGAGTTAAAGAAGGACACTATCTCATGATCAAAGGGTCAATTGAACAAGATGATATAAACATAATAAATAGCTACGCTCCCAATTAAAGAGCACCAAGATATATGAAGCAAACTCTACTAGAATTGAAGAAAGAAATAGATAATTCTACTATTGTAGTGAGAGATTTTAATACGCCACTTTTGAAAAGGGACAGAACAACTAGAAAGAAAATTCACAAACTTTAAAGAGGGACTAAGCAACACAATCAACCAACTTGACCTCATAAATGTGTACAAAACATTCAACCCAACAACAGCACAATATACATTCTTCTCCAGTGCACATGGGACATTCTCCAGAATTTACCATGTGTTAGGTCACAAAGCAAGCCTCCATAAGTTTACAAACATCAAAATACTACAGAACATCTTTTCAGACCACAATGCTATAAAAGTAGAAAACAACAATAAGACCAAGGAACTAAAGTCGAATACATGGAAACTGAATAACACCCTGATGAAAAGCGACTGGGTAAAAGAAGAAATTAAACGTGAATTCATTAAGTTCCTAGAAACAAATGTGAAGGAAAACACAACATACCTAAATCTTTAGGACACGGCAAAAGCAGTGATGAAAGGACAATATATTGCAATAAATGCACACGTCCAAAAAGAAGAAAGAACCAAAATTAACAATTAACACAGCATTTCCAACAATTAAAAACAGACCAACAAAGGGAATCTACAGTCACCAAAAGAAAAGAAATAATAAAGATAAGAGCAGAAATAAATAAGATGGAAAACAGAAAACTATAGAAAGAATCAACAAGACAAGAAGCTGGTTCTTTGAAAGGATTAAAAAAATGGACAAATCATTAGCAAACCTAACAAAAGAAAAGAAGGAGAAGAAACAAATAACTCACATGGGCAATGTCACAATGGCGCCAATCAAAATCAAAAGAATAATAACAGAATACTATGTGGAGTTGTACCCCCAAAACATTGAAAACTTAGAAGAGATGGATACATTTTTAGAAAAACA
>NW_006408636.1:2765958-2767269 GCF_000296735.1 Chrysochloris asiatica | reverse complement strand
TCACTATTGCATCACAAGAGACCCATATGCATTTCATCAGCCCTTCCTGGAAGGGCTGGATACTATTCACTGGAGACTCTACCTTCCTCCATGCTCTCTGGATGTAGGTTCTCTCTTGAAAACTTGTAAGCCAGTCACTTCTTTCCTTTGTGTCCCTCCCCCCATTTTGGGTAGCCAATGTCCAAGTTGTCCATCCCTGTCTAGTCTTTGTGTTGTGAGGGTGGGAATAATTCTTGCAGCAGGGATTTGTTTCCTCTTTTGAGCTACTGCATTTATAGGTGTAGGTCAAGTTTATCAAATTGTATCAGATGATGCTTTTTTTCCTCTTCTTTCTTCTTTGGGTTGAGTCATTGAAGCCAGGTCAAATGGGTATCATCTGCAAGTGTGGGTGCTCTTGCATCTGTCCGCCCTCCTCTGATAAGCTGATAAGCTGGATGCTTTGCTCTCCAATCTAGTCCTCTGTGGCTGTGTCATTGACTCTGAGCCCATGAGTCCCCAGGTCTTGCCACACAGCTGGCCGACCAGGTCTCCACCCAGGTTCACAGGAGCCTGCTGCATGATGTAGGGCTTAGCTCGCTGCTTCATTGCTGTTCTTCCCACATTTCCCCTTGTGGGTGACGTGCATGGTCACCAATCAGAGCGTGCATTCCCATTGCATCTTAGTCTAGGAAGAGGATTTGCACTGAGAAGACCCAACTACTTGGGCAAGCAACTTGCTTATTCTTGTAGTAACAGTCAGACTGCCCGTATTGTTTTGTATTTTTCCTTTAGGTCTTTCGTTCAAGAAGTATCTTCTGGTTTTCTAGCTGCTCCCAGCTGGGTTGTTCGTACTTTCAAGTAGAAAATTTCCCATCTCTGAAGATCTGGATGTGGTTCAGGCTTCCACCTATAGTCTTATGTAATGCAGAGGCTTCTCATAAACCTCCTTCACTGGACACATTGTAGCCCCATTTTAGGTATTCCAATCAGTTATAGGCACAAGATGGACTTACAAGCTTTCTATGGTGATATTTCTGGCTATTCCATTCTCTCCTCCTCCAGTGTCTGTTTTATAATATAATGCATGGAAAACCAAGTTTCAAAAGACAGCCAAGCATCTTAACATTATACCCCCTTTTCCCCATTCCAACGAGGTCTCAATCTCTGTATCCCAGAGCCCTGTTGTTCTAAGGCTGTGCCTACATCATTTATTACCTCTGTCCCATTTAACCCATTCATACCTGTCTAATTGTTCTCTCATCTGCTTTGTTCTTCCATTCCCCTCTCCCTACTTATATATTGCCCCCCTCCCCAGCACCCATACTTGTTGTT
>NW_006408636.1:2765011-2765423 GCF_000296735.1 Chrysochloris asiatica | reverse complement strand
TGTGCATATATCTTCCCGTGTTGTTTATTTTTCTTGTGGGTAAATACCAAATAGAGGAGTTGCTGAATCGTATGGTATTTCTATTTTCAACCTTCTGAGTAAGTGCCATATTGCTTTCCAGAGAGGCTGGAGCATTTTGCAGTCCCACCAGGAATGCAGGAGTGTCCCAGTCTCTCCACATCTCTGTCAGCATTTATTAGCCTCAACTTTTTTTTATCTTTGTTGTTATTGCTGAGTCTTTGAGTTTTCTATGTATAGGATCATATCGTCTGCAAATAAGGAGAGTTTTATTTCCTCTTTGCCAATTTGGATGCCTTTAATTTCTTTAGCATGCCGTATAGCTCTGGCTAAAACTTCTAGCACAATATTGAATAGGAGCAGTGATAAAGGGCATCCTTGTCTGGTTCCTGTT
>NW_006408636.1:2736340-2764270 GCF_000296735.1 Chrysochloris asiatica | reverse complement strand
TCTGGTCAATTTCTTCTTTTGTTATGGGTTTGTTCAGATTTTCTACTTCAGTCTGAGTAAGTTTAGGTAGGTCGTGTTTTTCTAGAAATGTATCCATCTGATCCAAATTTTCGAATTTGTTGGAGTACAGCTCTTCGTAGTATTCTGTTATTATCTTTTTTATTTCGTTTGGTTCTGTTGTGATTTCACCTATGTGGTTTCTAATGTGATTAATTTGTGTTCTCTCCCTCTTTTCTTTAGTTTTGCCAATGGTTTGTCAATTTTATTAATCCTTTCAAAGAACCAGCTTCTTGTCCTGTTGATTCTTTCTATTGTTTTTCGGTTTTCCATCTCATTTATTTCTGCTCTGATCTTTATTATTCCCCTTCTTTTGGTGACTGTAGGTTCCATCTGCTGGTCTACTTCTGTTTGTTGAAGGTGCTGTGTTAACGTGTTGATTTTGTCTCTTTTGCATGTGTGCTTTTATTGCAATAAATTGACCTCTTAGGACTGCTTTCGCCATGTACCAAAGATTTTGGTATGTTGTGTTTTCATTCTCGTTTGTTTCTAGGAACTGTGTGAATTCACGCTTAATTTCTACTTTTACCCAGTCGTTTTTCAACAGGGTGGTGTTCAGTTTCCATGTATTCGACTTTATGGTTTTGGCCTTCTTGTTGTTGATTTCTAGTTTTAGAGCATTGTGGTATGAGAAGATGCTCTGTACAATTTTGATGTTTGTGAATTTATGAAGGCTTGCTTTGTGTCCTAACACATGGTCAATTCAATGTTCCATGCACACTGGAGAAAATGTGTATTGTGCCGTTGGTGGATAAAATACTCTGTATATGTCTATGAGGTCAAGCTGGTTGATTGTGTTGTTAAGTTCCTCTGTGGTATTGTCGGGTTTCTTTCTGGTTGTTCTATCCCTTTTTGAGAATGGTGTGTTGAAATCTCCTACTATAATTGTGGATTTATCTATTTTTTTCTTCAATTCTAGTAAGGTTTGCTTCATGTATCTTGGTGCTCTTTCATTGGGAGCGTATATATTTATTATGGTTATGTTGTCTTGCTCAATTGACACTGATCATGAGATAGTGTCCTTCTTTGTGTCTTATGCTGGTTTTTATCTTAAAGTCTACTTTGTCAGAGATTAGTATAGCCACTCCAGCTTGTTTATTGCTGGTCTTGGCTTGGTAAATTTTTTCCATCCTTTGATTCTCAGTCTATTTTTGTCTTTGTGTGTAAGATGTGTCTCTTTCAGGCAGCATATTGATGGATCTTGTTTTTTTTATCCATTCCGCCACTCTTTGTTTCTTCACTGGTGCATTGAATCCATTGACATTCAATGTAATTATCGATAAGTATGAGTTGATTACTGTCATTATGTTACTTTTTTGGCAGTGTTGTTCATTCTTTGATTTTGCTTTCCTTCTTGTATTGGGTTTGTGTTTTTTAAGTTGATTCTGGTCATTTTTTTCCTAGTTTCTTTGTTCATTTGTTCTGTTTGGGAATTCATTTTCATGATATGTTGTGGGGTATTAACTTTCTTTGGGATTACCTTGTAGTCTACTAGCTTTTCTATGCATTTAGGATACTCCATTGCAACCTGTAATTTACCTGGCATCATCACCACCTGGGCTTCTATTTTTGCGTTTGTCCCTTCTTCGACATTCATATGTTTATGTCCTTCAGTTGATCTCTGGGCTCTCTTGAGTTTGTTGTTGTAGTCTTGTTCCATTCTGGTCTCTGCTTTCTGTTGGCTATGTTCCAGGTGGTGTTGCCATACTGGTCAATCTCTGTCGTCTTTTCTTCTTGGTTCTCTGTCCACAAAACTCCCTTTAGGATGTTTTGAAGTGCTGGGTTGGTTTTGATAAATTCCCTCAGATTCTGTTTATCCTGGAATGTTTTGATCGCACCATCATATTTGATTGATAGTTTTGCTGGATAGAAGATTCTTGGTTGACACGTTTTTTCTTGCAGGGTTTTGTATATGTCTCCCCATTGCCTTCTTGCCTGTATGGTTTGTTCTGAATAGTCAACGCTTAATCTAATTTGTTTGCCTTTATAAGTTATGTTTCTCTTCTCCCTGGCTGCTTTTAGTAATCTTTCCTTGTCTTTAGTTTTGGAGAACTTGATTATTATATGTCTTGGAGACTTTCTTTTGGGGTCTATCCTTCCTGGGGTACGCTGGGCTTCTTGAATGTTTATCTTCTCATCTTTCAGGATGTTAGGGACGTTTTCTTCCAGAAGCTCTTCAACTGTTTCCTCTGTGGACTTCTTTGATACTTCTTGTTCCGGGATGCCTATAATTCTTACATTATTCCTCTTCATGTTATCGAGCATGAATCTTAGACTGTCTTCTGATTGTTTTATCCTTTTAGATGTTTGCTGTTCTATCTTGGTAGTATTGAGAGATTTGTCTTCCAGTTTGCTAGTTCTGGCTTCCATCTCTTCTAGTCTGCTCCTTTCCCCTTTCAAACTATTATCTATTTCTGATATCTTACTATTGATCACCTGGACATCTTTTTGCAGGTTTTGAATTGTTTCCAATGCTATGTCAATCCTATTAGATTGTTCCTGCAGTACTTTTCTTACTTCTCCTTAATTTCCTCAAGCCCTTTTCGGAGTATTTGAATTTGTTTCCATATCATTCTTCTGAATTCCCTCGCAGGCATATCCAGAACCCACTCCTCCTCCTCTGTAAAGCTTTTGTCTGTCTCCAGCTCATTTGCATCTGCTAGCCTCTTCTGCTTTTGGACGTGTTTCAATAATATTAATTATTTCTTGTTGGCATGATTATTCTTATTTTATTATAATTATTATGAATATGATCAGGAGATAGGTGTCTCTTACTGTCCGTAATGTTTAGTAGGTGTGGTTAGGTCTTGTCTATGTAGTGACCATGGCGGGCGGGACGGCAGTCGTGTGGAGTCCGCAGTGGTGGCACTGGGTCCGGCAAGTGGGACAGGGCTCAGAGGTGGTGGTCTGGTGTGCAAGGCGTGGGCTGCGGGGGGTCTGGTGAGCGGGGCGGGGCTCGCAGGGGGTCCAACAGGTGAGGTGGGGCTCATGGGGGTTCAGTGGCCGGGTCGGGGGTCGCTGTGGGGTCTGGAAATCAGGGCTGGACTTGTGCGGGGTCCAGTAGGCAGGGATCAGATAGTGGGGGTTCCAGCGGTCAGGGGAATATTCTCCCAGGGTCCAAGGTTGGGGCAGTGCCCGCATGGGGTCCGGTGGGCGGGGCGGTGTTCTCACGGGATCCTGAGGTCGGGGCGGGGTTGGTGCGGGGGTTGGTGGACGGGGCTGTTGTCACACATGATCAGGCTGGCGGGGTGGGGCTAGCGGTGGGTCCAGTGGGCAAGGTGATGCTGGGGGGTGGGGTCCAGCAGGCGGGGTGGGGAATTTCATGGGGTGCAAGTTCGGGGCAGAACCCGCAGGGTTGGGGGGGTTTGGTCCGCAGGGTGGTGGTTTCGCAGGGTCCAGAGGTTGGGGCGGGTCTGGTTCAGGGGCTAGTTGGCGGGGCTTGTTTCTCACACAGTCAGGTGGTCGGAGCTGGAAGGGGGTTCGGTGGGCGGGGCGGGGAGTCTTGCAGGGTCCGGAGGTCAGGGCGGGGCTTGTGCGGGGTCTGGAGGGTGGGTCTGGTGTCATGCAGAGTCAGGTGGGTGGGGTGGGGCTAGTAGTGGGTCCAGTGGGCAAGGAGGGGTTGGCGGGGTTTCTGGTGGGTGGGGTATGGGTCGCGCTTGGTCCCAAGATCTGGGCTGGGCTTATGTGGGGTCAGTGGGTGGGGTTGGGGTCATGCGCCATCAGGCAGGTGGGGTGGAGCTAGCCTGCCCATCTTCCGGTATTGAGTGTAGGTCTACCTCCAGCTTATTTGCCTCAGTCACTTTATCTCATTTCTGGACATGTGCTGATATGGTCATCTGCTTCTGTTTTGGGGGCATCTTCTGGGGTTATCTGTGGCCTTAATACTTAGATGGGTATGTATTTTGGTATTTTTTATGCTTTCTGATTGCCTCCAGGTAGATGTTATTGGGAAATGGGCTTCCCTTTTCACTCTTCTTGAGAAATTTCAAGATGCCACTGTTGGTCATTTTGACGTAATTTAAGATTTAATTTTTGGCTTGTTTCCTTTTTTGTCTGCTTGTCCTGCTCCACAATCCCCGTTCAGGACTTTTTTCTAGTTGGAAACAGTTCAGGGCTTGCTGTGGCCCTTTGGTTTTAATTGGAAACTGTCTCTTTAAATTTCTATGAGATCTGTGCACATGCGTAGTAGAACCCTCCGAGGGTGGGGTTGGGGTGCCCACTAGCTCAGGCACCCTATAGTCACCCGAATGGAGGTGCACAGACAGCAAGGGACCAATGAACAGCTTCCAAAAGAAAAGAATGTCCACACCTTTATCTCTGCGGTTCTGCCAGGCATCTGTGGCCGCTCCGATCCTTTCCCTGCTTGGTTTCACCCAAGATGGCGGCTCCTGTAGCAGTTGAGCATCCCGGATTATAAAGCAATGGATTTCTTGCTTCTGCCACAAATTCCCCTAGCTGTAAGCCTTCCAACTTGCTAAATATTCATTTATATGTGGTTCAGGGTTCTGTGACCATCCCCTTAGCCTGCTTGATTGGGTATTCTGTGTTGTTGCTGGTGGAGCTCTTCACTTCACTTCCACCTGATCCGCCATCTTGTTTATTCTTCAAAAGCTTTATTTCTTATAGTGTTGTTGTTGTTGTTAAGTGCCATTGAGTTGGTTCTGACCCATTATTGTTGTTGTTAAGTGCCATCGAGTTGTTTCCAACCAATGGCGATCCTATATAGGGTTTCTGAGGAGCAGCTGGTGAGTTTGAACCACTGAACTTGCAGTCTAGTGCATTAACCCACAAAGCCACACCAGGAATACTGTTTCTTGTAGTAGCAGCTGAAACTGTCAAAAACCAAGCAAAGCACAGAGTATTATCATTCACTGTACCAAAAAGAAATGGTTGATGTTCAACCATTTCAAGAGGTAACATATGATCAAGAGCTGAAGGAAGAAATCCAAGGTGCATTGAAGGAATTGGCAAAGAACAAGGCATCAGGAATTGATGGAATAAAAATTGAAATCTTTCAAGAAAGTGAGGTGGCACAGGAGGCACTCACTCATCTTTGCCAAGAAATTTGGAAGACAAGTATCTGGCTGACTGTTTGGAAGAGATCCATATTTGTGCCCATTCCGGAGAGAGGTGACCAAACAGAATGCAGAAATCATCGGACAATATGTTTGATATCCCATGCGAGTAGTTTTACTAAAGGTAATACAAAAATGGCTATAAGCATGCATTGACAGAGAACTTCAGCATGAATCATCATAAAGACTTAGCCTTTTACTCTAAGTGAATTTGGAAGTCATTTGAGTGTTTTGAGCAGAGGATAATTCTGCCTCTATTGAGAGTGCATTGTAGGGTGAAATCAAAGAGACTGGTCAAGAGACTACTGTAATCACCCAGGTGAGATATGTTAGCAAGGAGTAGAATGGTAACAACGGAAGTGGTAAGGCTATGGATGTAATTTGAAGGTAGAACCCGAGCAACTGGCAGGGTGCAGGTGCCATTTATTCCTAGTCACTGAGGATAATGAGACCTAAGCAGCAGGGCAGCGTAAAGGCAGGCCAAGTTCCTGCAAAGTTGAATAACCTCCCTCAGTACAAGCCCCCCAGTGCAGGTTCCGCTTGACTTGAAAAAGCCCCATGTGTTTTGTTTGGTTTTTTAAAGTTTTATTATGAATTGAATGAATTACAGGGCAGATTACCAGTTTTACATTCAACAAATCATCCACCTTGTTTCATTGCATTGATTATAATCCCCTCCATGTACCATCAGATAACAGTATTTCTCTCTATTCACTTTAGCTCTTTTTTTTTTTTTTTTTTCCAAACACTCAGGCATATATAATAATTTATACCACCAAAGGACACCTTCTGCAAGTCTGCCTCTTGGACACCAGCTTTTAGTCCCTTTCTTCCAAAGCCCTATGTGTTTTCTTGAAAGAAAGAGACCCAGATCTCTAGCAGGCCCAGGTAGAAGCCCTGGAACAAAACTGAGTCACTGAGGCCAGGTCCAAATTTTGGGCCCCTGCTTCTTTCTTTGAGCCCTGGGCTTCTCTGGAGTTATGAGGGTATATGACACTATGAGGTGCTCCAGCACATTACTCATGCCTTCCTTTAGAAGAGCTGGTGTGGTGCTGTGGGTTAATGCTCTGGACTGCAAAGTCAGTTTGAGCCACAAGGTCGGCAGTTTAAGCTCACCAGCTGCTCCTTGGACACCCTATACAGGTTTGCTATGGGTCGGAACTGACTCAACAACACTTAACAACAACAACAACTTCCTTTAGGACAACTCAATCAACTCTATCATTCCCAAGTTTCCTGAAACCTTGTCATAACTGAGAAAGCTGTGAGTGCCAGGTTTTCAGAATACAACTTGGGGCTGGAGGTTGGGGGTGTAGATGGGGCTTGGGATTTGGGGGATAGAGAAAATTAAAAGTGTTCAGCTTTTAACTGGGCAAGGGGAGAGATGGGGCCTTTTACCAAAGAACCAATAACCTTTAGTAGAATGGACACCCAATTCAGTAGAAACCCCAGTTTGAGGTGGCCTTGATATTTTCTTTGTAATCAATGCCTACTGGCAATTGACTGTTAGTCCTGGGGATGAGATGGGAGAGTGGTATTCAGCCCCTAGTTGTAAATAATTCTGTATACAGGAGCTATACTTCTTTCTGACACCCAGAATCACTGATCAGACATTGTGAGACATCTATCTCCTCCCCTTTCCCTAAATTTTATGAAGTATTTCCTTAATGAAGTTTGGCCAAGGCTTTAATCGTCACTCTTGGTCTAAGGACAAAGACTGTGAGTTGTGTCTCCAGCAAGTAGACAAAACTGTCTGCACTCTCTCACTTTATTTCTTTGCAGCCCTGGCCACTGATAACCTGACTGGGTCCTTTGGAGAAACTGTTTTCATGAGGTGGCAATAGAAGACTTAGGGCAAAAACTAATCTTCCACAGAAGGATACACTAGAGAAAGATACCTGTGCTTTTTATGGATAATTGAGAATTCATCATGTATAAGTGCTCTTAAATCAAATTAATTCTTGAAAGGTGATTTTCCATTCAAGCCAGCACTCCTGGGCTCTCCAGAATGCCCTCTGACCTGGTCGTCTATGCCCAACACTGCCCTTGCTCCTGACCCTGCTCTCTTTTTGAACCTTGTCACCACCACAGCTTCCATAATCATATCTTCTCACTGTCCCCACAGCTCTTTCAGGGACTTACATGCATGGGGATATTGTGAGTGGAGTCTTCCTTCTGGAAGTGTTAGAGATGGAGAGGAGTCAACAAAGGACCTCAGGGAGAGCAGTTCACACAGCAGCTATTAGCAGTCACTCTTTATGTTTGGAGTAACCAGAACAATGAGATGCTGAGTATTAAGCAAGGTTCACACTTGGAAGGAGACTTCAACTTGGATGCTTAAAAGTTTCTTGGCCCCATTGACATGAAAATTCTACGCAGTTTTCCAGAAGGCTGTCCAAGATAAGGGCAGCAGTCTGAGGAAAAGCAGATGGAGAGTGTGCCTCTGGCCAATCCTTATCTCAGAAGAGGACACAGCCCCCACTTGCTGCACCCCCCTTGCTGAGACTTGTATCTTTGTAGGGTGTCAAGTAGCAATAATCTCATCCAGCTGCTTCCAGACCCCTTCCTGTACCGTCTGTAAGTTCTTGACCCTGTCTCCCTTGCTTCTCACATTTACTCCAACCAGGAAGCAAATAATCCAATGTCTGTGTATGTTTCTGTGTGTGTGTAATTTTGTGTGCTTGCACATGGATGTGAATATATGGTACTCATGTTTGTTCCCAGAAAACAGTAACACAGAAGTCCCAAAGTTCATCCCCTGGGACTGAGGGGGTATGTAGCAGTTCTCTAGTTCTACTGGATGGATTTTCAGGTAGAGGTGAGTGAAGCTTGATCAGGGACATGTAGTTCAGTAGTAATAAAACTAGGACAAACTACAGTTCCTGATTTCTCAGAACAATATTTTTTTCACTACCCTATAGTAAAGAGAAAGTATAGAAAGGAGCTCTGGTAGCATAGTGGTTACGAATCAGGCTGCTAACCTCAAGGTTGGCAGTTCAAAACTACCAGCAGTTCCGTGGAAGAAAGATGAGGTTTTTCTGCTCCCGTAAAGATTTACAGCCTTGGTAACCCGGTGCAAGGTCACTATGAGTCAGAACCAACTCCATGGTACTTAACAACAACATAGTAAAGAGAAGTTGGTCCTTCCAGTCCCTTGGAGTATATGTGAGTCTCAAACAAACCAATAGAAAAAATCTGAACTTGCTCTGAGAACTCCTTTCTTCAGTGCACTGAAAATAGGACTATGGAATACAGAAGTTAGTTCCTTTGACATAATTTCTGGTATAAAGAGCCACATGGCTCTGAGGGACGAATCTTATATATGGAGTCTCTGGAGTGCCCAGCAGAATGCCAAACACCTGGGAGGCACTCAGTCCTATCTTCTTGCTTTCCCCCTTCTAAGTACCTGCAGGAAAATTCTATCATCCACATGCCAACTATCTGCATCCAGAAGTCCAAGCCGAACTGGCTGTGAAAGCCTCTACCTCTTCAGTGCTCTGGAAGTAGGACTGAAGGCAAATATTTCTTGAGAAGGCTGGTGTGTAGATGATGGGACAGTTTAGTTCAAAAGCCCCGGTATCAATCTGAGGCACTTTCCTTTCCAGGCTCCTTTGCCTTGTAATCTCAGAACCCAACAATCCTGGGCACACCCATCTATATATGTGCTGAAGACATAAGAGGCAGACTTGGGCAAAAGTTGGTGAGACTTGGGGGACAATGCTGGGATTTACCAAATTGCTAAATTGTATGAATCTGAAATTACAAGTCCATAGCATCTCTTTTCTTTTGGAGTCCCTTTAAAATCTTGCCTCTTCTGCTAGGGGTTCACATTGCTCTCAAATTCCTTCTTTTAAGACTCTTTGCCATTGCCATGAGTTACCTGGGCAAAGTCAAATACCTCTAAGAGTATTGAGACAAAGCTTGACGTAGGCTTCTATCCTCCAACTCCATTGTCCACAGGGACATGGATGCACTAATACCAATAGTCTGACTGCCTTCAGGACTATGAACACTTTGCTGTTTTGTAAGTTGCTCCATTCTTAGCACCCTTGCCCATACTATCCATTGCCACCCTGCTCCACCACCCTTCAGGCACACTCAGTGGCCCAGAAAGTTAAGATTGACTTGATAGCATAAAGTGTAGAGACAAGAAACAGGCAAGGATTTAGGCCATAGTGGAGGCACTTGGTTCAAGAAAGAGACAGTGTTAGAGAGCTTCTACAGAAAGAAACAGGGCCTGGGAGTTGGGTAGGGAAAGGTTACATATACTATACTAATCCTCATTGCAACTAATTTCCATGGTATAATTAGTAGTCCCATTTTACAGATTAAGTAATAGAGGTTCAGAGAAGGTAAGTAAACTTGCTTAAGGCTGAACAGTCATTAAGTAATTTGTAAAACAAGTACAGCTTGGACTCTTTTCTGAGTTGAACATTGACCATTTCTTTTTGGTACAGTGACTCTGTATACCTTATAACATCTTATGATGTTTTCTGAACCATTCAATAATTTTTGTCCATGGAAACCTTCAATATTGCAAGTTGAGACTTGAATTTCTTCTTCAATTCTTTAAGCTTAAGAAATGCTGAGTGTGTTCTTCCATTTTGGTTTTCTAACTCCAGATCTTTGCACATTTCATTATAATACTTGACTTTGTCTTCTCTAGCTGCCCTTTGAAATTTTCTGTTCAGCTCTTTTACTTCCTCATTTCTTCCATTCATGTTAGCATCTCTAGGCTGGAGAGTAAGTTTCAGAGTCTCTTCTGACATCCATTTTGGTCTTTTCTTTCTTTCCTCTTTTTTTTTATTGACCTTTTGTTTTCTAATTCTATGATGTTCTTAATGTCATTCCAGATTTTCTGTTCTTTGGACATTGGTGTCTAATGCATCAAATCTGTTCTTGAGGTGGCCTCTAAATTCAGGTGGTATGTGTTCAAGGTAATATTTTGGCTCTCATGGGCTTGTTTTCATTTTATTCAGCTTCAGCCTGAACTTGCATATGAGCAATTGGTGGTCTGTTCCACAGCCTTGTTTTGGCTGATGATATGGAGCTTTCCCATCATCTCTTCACAGAGATGTATTGAATTCAATTCTAGCGTAGTTCATTTGGTGGGTCCATGTGTATACTCATCTTTTATATTGTTTTAAAATGGGGTTTTGCAATGAATAACTCATTGCACTTGCAAATTTCTATCATGCAGTCTCCAGCATCATTTCCATCACAAAGGCCATATTTTCCAATTACTGACATTTCCCTGTATTTCTAGCCTTTGCAGTGCAATCATCAATAAGTATCAATACATCTTGATTGCATGTTTGATCAATTCCAGTTTGAAGAAGTTGGTAAAATTCTTCAATTTCATCATCACTGGCTTTAGTGGTTGGTGCATAAATTTGAATAGTGGTATTAACTAGTTAACTTGTCTTCCTTGTATATGTGTAGATATTATCCTATCACAGACAGCATTATAATTGAACACTGGAGGGGGAGAGAAAGGAATAGCTAAAAGCATCACCATAGAAAGTTTGTAAATCCGTCTTCTGCCTATAACTGATTGGAATACCTAAAATGGGGCTACAACATGCCCAGTAAAGGAGGCTTCCTGTGGAGCCTCTGCAATACATAAGACTATTGTTGGAAGCCTGAACCACATCCAGATCTCCAGAGATGGGAAATTCCCACTTGAAAGGACAAGCAGACCAACCTGGAGTGGCTAGAAGAACAGAAGATACTTCTTGAAAGAAAGACCTACAGGAAAAATATATAACAACATACATAGGCAGACCGACTGTTACTACAAGAACAAGCAACTTGCTTGCCCAGGAAACATCAAGGCAAGTGGTCGGGTCCCCTCAGTGCAAACCTCCTTCCAAGACTAAGAATCAATAGGAATACATGCTGTGATTGGTGACCACGCTCGACACCGATAAGGAGAAGTGAGGGAAAAACAGCAATGAAGTGGTGAGCTAAGCCCTACAATGTTCAATAGACTTCTGTGAACCCGGGTGAAGACCTGGTTGGCCAGCAGTGTGGCAAGACCTGAAGACTCTTGGGCCCAGAGTCTGTGACATAGCCACAGAGGACTAGAGTGGAGAGTGAAGTGTCCAACTGATAAGAAGAGAGGGCATATGCATAAGAACACCCACACTTGCAGATAATACCCACTTATCCTGGCTTCAGTGACTGGATGATCAGAGCTCAACCAGACGTAAAAAGAAGAGGGAAAAAAGAAAAAAAAAGTATTCTCATATAATTTGATGAACTTGACCTACACCTATGGAAGCAGTAGCTCAAAAGAGGGAACAAGTCCTTACAGCAAGAATCATTCCCACCCCCTCCCACACAGAGTAGACAGGGATGGGCAACTTGGACATTGGCTACCCAAAATGGGGGGCGGGGGGCTACAAAGGCAAGAAGTGACTGGCTTACAAGCTTTCAAGAGGGAACCTAGATCCAGAGGGCTTGGAGGAAGGTAGAATCTCCAGTGAGTAGTATTCAATCTGACTAGGCGGGGCTAATGCAATGAAATGCAGACGGGTCTCTTGTGATGCAATAGTGAATAATTGTTATCAGGACTGATTGTGAGGGTTGGAAATATAAAGGTAGATGTTTTATAGCAAGGAGGGGAGTGATTAACATTTCAGTCTAGGAGCGGAGGTCCCTAGGACCATCAAGGGAGAAGAGCAGAGAGCGGGACCCTACTCAGAGAAGCAGTGGTGCCTGAAATGGAGCCAGAGATGATGACGTGGAGCGATGGAGCAGCTGGAGACTTTAGATCCAGAGAGGGAGAGCGACTGTGTGCTGAAGACCTGGGGGGTACAGGGGAAGGATTGCATGGAGGGGATTGTAACCATGGAAATGAGATGACATACGATAGAATGAATGTAAAACTAATGTTCTCCCATGTAAACTGTCACTTAATTCACAATAAAAAAACATTTTTTTAAAAAGAAAGAAGAGTGATATCCCTACTTGGAAAAGCACGGCAGCAGAGGCAACCACATTGAGAGAAAGAGTAGCTTCGAACATCCCAGCCCATGAACCGAGTAAAGCTGAGTGACTAGGATCAGGAGGCTGGCTTGCAGAATATGCCTTTTGGGAATTTACAGACTGGCTAAAGAGATTTGTAACACTTGCCTGAGCAGGGGAGAGGCCAAGAGGCCACATGGCTGATAAGCCAAAGACAAGAGTGAGGCATGCCTGCAGGAAGGCAGAGAAGATGCATTCCTGACTGGAAAACTGCTGCATCCTGAGTTGTTTTGGATCCTGAATTGTACCCTGTTCACGTCTTTAATAAATGCCATAATTGTAAAATATATATAGAGAGAGAGATCTTGAAATATTTGTTTTTTTAATGATGATTGTAATGCCATTCCTCTTAAATTTGTCTTTCACTATATAGTAAATTCAAAATGGCCAATACCTGTTCATTTCAGTTCATTAATGCCTAGGATATCAATCTTTCTGCATTCTATTTCATTTTTGACATTTTCCAATTGTCTTAGGTTCACATATAGTGCTGAACAAATCATAATGCTCAATTATTTATTGGTTAAGCTAACTTATTATGTAATTTAAAGAATACTTCAGGGGGTATTTTTGGCTTAAGTTTAAAAGATTATCTCACATCAACAGTTACAAGAGTTCATCCAGTCTCTATGGTTCCAGGAAATCTGGATTCCATGAGCATTTGCATTGCTGCCTTTTAATCAGGATTCTTCTATAAAATCTTTTTTAAAATGTTAATTAATGGCAGCTTCAGGTCTCATAACAAATAACACAGTTGTTCGTGTAGCCAATTAGCCACGCATTCATTCCTTCATTCTATTCCTAACTCTCCTTCTCCCTCTGTTGCTCCAGGAAAATAGAGACCAATTTCCATGGCTTACATGGCTGATTTCAAAATGTTATGACCTCAAGTAATATACAACAAACTTGGAGGTATAACAGAAGCACTAGACACATTATTAGGACAAATAATTGGGATGTCTCATCAAACCATTACCCTAAATCTCCAAGCCAAGTAATCAAATCCCATGCAGTTTTTGGTTGTACCTAAGCAGTCTGTTGTAGTTATCTAGTGCTGCTATAACAGAAATACCACAAATGGATGGCTTTAGCAAACAGAAATTTATTCTCTCACAGTTTAGGAGGCTAGAAGTCTGAATTCAGAACACTGGCTCTGGGAAAATGTCCTTGTCTCCTTTCAGCATCTGTAGGCCCAGAATTCCTTGGAGATCTCCATATGTCTTGGCATCAATTTTTCCTGAATCTAGGAAGTTCACAGTGCAGGAACCTTAGACCCAGAATATCCACTCAACTCCTAGCTCTTCTTTCTTGGTGGTAGTAGATCCCTCTTTCTCTACTCACTTATTTCTCCTTTTATCTCTTATAAGATAAAAGGTGTTGCAGGCCACACCCCTGGGAAACTCCCTTATATTGGATTGGGTTGTGATGGGATTAAGTGTACTGCAGCCCACCCTTAGTCCTCTTATTGGTTTAGCATATCAGATCACATCATAGGGAGTCATCACATAACTGCCACATTACATCATTACATAACTGTCAGACCACTGAGAATCATGGCTCAGACAAGTTGACATGTATTTTGGCTGGTAGAATTCAGTCACAGCCTCAGCAGCTACTCTTGCTTTTATAGTTTTTTGTTTCTTTTATTTTTTGTCATTGTTGTAAATATAACTATTAAATAATTTTTAATCCCAACAAGCCCCTCAAGCACTTCCAATACTATAGTTTCACATCCCAAATGTATAGCTGAAATCCCAACAGAAATGTTTCACATTTGTGTCTGTGCCGCTTGCCTTTTCCTGATGAGTATGCACTGATCATCAAGTGCCTATGCTGTGAATTTGGCAAGAATCAAGGAGAACTGTACTGGGTGACCCCTGGTCCATTCAGAGCCTGGGCCAAAGAGGGGCAGTGTGCATGGCCATTACCCTGGAAACAGACTCATGCTTTTGCAAATGTAGTTCTGGAGCATAGAGTCCAAACCAGCAGGTTTGGACTCTATGCCTGAATGTTTGCCCTGATGTGTGCTATGTTAGCATTTTTCTAATTAGTCATCAACATTCAAAAATGGGGAGATTTTGCATAAACAACCTGGATTTATAAATTCCCTGAAAAATCAAAAGATGTGGCTGTCTGGATCTGAATGCACATTTCTGCCTGTCCACAATAAGTGGGAAAGGAGCTCTGGCTAACTTCCATGTCAGCAGTTTGAAACCACCTGTCGTTCCGCGGGAGAAAGATGAGGCTTTCTGCTCACATAAAGATATAAAGCCACAGAAACCCTATGCAGGGTTGTTACGGGTTGAAACTGACTCCATGTCACATAACCACAAACACCACCACCACAATAAGTGGGAAGTGGATAGCTCTTGCCCCTTTAGATGGCACATGCACCATGATCTTTACCCAACATGCTTTTCTCACCTGTGTAACCCCCTGGCTCCTGACTCCTGTAGTCTGCCAGGAAGGGAACAGATAGACTTACTAAAATGAAACATAGACTATCATGGCCTGAACAGAGAGAAATCTTGGAAGGTGACTCTTTGAATTGGTAGTCTTAAAGTCAGAAGCCCAAGGAATGCTGCCGCTCAGGGGACTGAGCAGTGAATGCCAGCACAGGCACTTTTTCTGTCCTATTCTCCTTCAGACCTTCAGATTTGCCTAATGCTTCCATGGAAGCAGATTTGACTGCTGCTTCCATGAGTATTGATAGTGGATCCAAGCAAAATGAAGTCCTTGATAACCGCAATCTTTTCTTCATCCATAAGTATAGGTACAGTTCATCAAATTGTAGCAGGTTACTCTTTGTTTTTTTGGTTTTTTTCCTCCCTCTTCTTTCTTCTTCTAGTCAAGTTCTGATCACCTAGCCATCGAAGCCAGGTCAAGGGGGTACTATCTGCAAGTATGGGTGTTCTTGTGCATCTCTCCTCACTTCATATCAGCTGGACGCTTCACTCTCCACTCTAGTCCTCTGTGGCCATGTCACTGCCTCTGGAACCAGGAGTCTCCGGGTCTTGCCATCCTGCTGGCCAACCAGGTCTCCACCCAGGTTCACAGGAATCTATTGAATGTGGTCGGACTTAGCGCCCATCTTCATTGCTGTTTTTTCCCCTCTTTCCCTTATCAGTGAACAACGTGGTCACCAGCCAGACCACATGCCTGCTCATGTATTCCCCCTAAGTTTTGAAAGGGAGTTTGCTTTGAGGGGACCCAACCACTTGCCTTTATGGCTCCCCAGTGAACAGCTTGCTTGCTCTTGTAGTAATCAGACTGCCATTATTGTTTTTGATTTTCCCTGCCAGTCTTTCTTTCACTAAGTATCTGCTATTCTTCTAGCCACTCCAGGCTGGTATACTTGTCCTTTCAAGTGGAAATTTCCCACCTCAGAAGATTCTGGATGGGGTTCAGGTTACCACCTATGGTCTCATACAATGCAAAGGCTCCATAGGAAGCCTTTTTCATGGGGCAACTTGTAGCTCCCCCCTCCTTTTTAAAATGTCTTATTGTGAATTATGTTATAGTTTACATGGGAGAATATTAGCTTTACATTCATCCTATCATAGCTTTTCATTGCCATGGTTACAATACCCTCCATGCATCAACCAACCATGATGTCCCCCGGTCATCAGCACACAGTCCCTCTCCCTCTCTGGGTCTAGAGTCCCCAGGTGTTCCATCTCTCTACGTCATCATTTCTGCCTCCATCTCAGGCATCTCACTGCTTCTCTGGATAGGGTCCCGTACTCTGCTTTTCTCCCTTGATGCTCTCAGGGACCTCTGCTCCTGGACGGCAAAGTCAATCACTCTCCTCCTTTTGCTACAAAACGTCTACATTTCCAACCATCACAGTCAGTCCTGATAACTATTATTAAGTATTGTACCACAAGAGAGACCTATCACTATCTCTTTTCATCAGCCCTGCCCAGACATACTAGATACTACTCAGTGGAGATTTTACCTTTCTCTGCAGCCTCTGGATCTAGGCTCCCTCTTGAAAGTTTTTAAGCCAGTCAGTCACATCTTGCCTTTGTACCCCCTCCCCCCAATTTGGGTAGCCAATGTCCAAGTTGCCCATCCCTGTCTACTCTATGTATGGAGGGGGTGGGAATGGTCCTAGCTGTGAAGATTTGTTCCCTCTTTTGAGCTACTGCATCCTTAGGTGTAGGTCAAGTTCATCAAATTGTATCAGATTACTGTTTTTTTTTTTTCCTCTTCTTTATTCTTCTAGTTGAGCTCTGATCATCCAGTCTTTGAAGCCAGGTCAAGTGGGTTTTATCTGAAAGTGTGGGTGTTCTTGTGCATATGCCCTTTTCTTATCAGCTGGACGTTTTACTCTTCACTCTAGTCTTTTGTGGCTATGTCACTGAATCTGGTCCCAAGAGTCCCCAGGTCTTGCCACACTGCTGGCCAACCAAGACTCCACCCTGGTTCACAGGAGACTATTGACCATTATAGGTCTTAGCTCGCAGCTTCATTTCTGCTTTTCCCTCGCTTCTCCTTATCGATGACAAATGTGGTCACCAATTAACGCGCATGTCTGCTCATGTATTCCCATTGAGTCTTAATCTTGGAAGGGGGTTTGTCCTGAGGGGACCCAGCCACTGGCCTTGATGTCTCCTGGACAAGCAACTTACTTTTTAAGTATTAGAAAGTTTTCCATCCTCTTCTATATTCTGGAATAATTTGAGTATGAATGGTGACAACCTTTCCCTGAATGTTTGGTAGAACTCACCAGTGAAGCCATCTGGGCCTGGACTTCATTTGGTTGGGAGTTTTTTGATGACCTGACAAATTTCTTCTTTTGTTATGGGTCTTTCAAGTTTTCTACTTCACTCTGTGTAAGTGTAGGTAGGTCGTGTTTTTCTAAAAATGTATCCATCTCTTCTAAGTTTTTTAATTTAATTATCCTTTTGATTTCGTTTGGTTCCATTGTGACATTGCCCATGTGGTTTCTAATGTGAGTTATTTGTGTCTTCTCTGTCTTTTCTTTTGTTAGGTTTGCCAATGGTTTGTCAGTTATATTAATCTTTTCAAAGAATCAGGTTCTTGTCCTGTTGATTCTTTCTATAGTTTTTCTGTTTTCCATCTCATTTATTTCTGCTGTTATCTTTATTATTTCTTTTCTTTTGGTGACTATAGGTTCCCTCTGTTGGTCTGTTTATAAATTTTGGAGATGCTGTGTTAATGTGTTAATTTTGGTCTTTTTTCTTTTTGGATGTGCATGTTTATCGCAATAAATTGTCCTCTCAGAACCACTTTTGCTCTGTTCCAAGATTTTGGTATGTTGTGTTTTCATTCTCATTTGTTTCTAGGAACTTGGGAATTCACATTTAATTTCTTCTTTTACCCAGTCGCTTTTCATCAGGGTGTTATTCAGTTTCCATGTATTCAACTTTATTTCTTTGGTCTTCTTATTGTTGATTTCTAGTTTTATAGCATTGTTGTCTCAAAAGATGCTTTGTAGTATTTTGATGTTTGTAAATTTATGGAGGCTTGCTTTGTTATCTAACACATGGTCTATTCTAGAGGATGTTCCATGTGCACTGGAAAAGAATGTATATTGTGCTGTTATTGGGTTGAATGCTATGTACAGATTTATAGCTCAAGTAGATTGACTGTGCTGTTTAGTTCCTCTGTAACTTTGTCGGCTTTCTTTCTGGTTGTTCTGTCCCTTTTCGAAAGTGGTGTATTAAAATCTCCCACTATAACTGTAGATTTATCTATGTCTTTCTTCAATTCTAGTAGGGTTTGCTTCATATATCTTGGTTCTCTTTCATTGAGAGCATAGATATTTATTATGGTTATGTCACATTGCTCAATTGACACTTTGATCATGAGATAGTGTCCTTCTTTAACGCTTATGCTGGTTTTTGTCTTAAAGTTTACTTTTTCAGAGATTAGTATTGCCACTCCTGCTTGTTTATTATTGCAGTTAGCTTGGTATGTTTTTTCCCATCCTTTTAACTTTTAGTCTGTTTTGGTCTTTGTGTGTAAGGTATGTCTCTTGCAGGTAGCATACTGAAGGGTCTTGTTTTCTTATCCATTCTGCCACTTTCTGTCTCTTCACAGGTGTATTTAATCCATTGACATTCAATGTAATTATCTATAAGTATGAATTAAGTGCTGCCATTATGTTAATTTTTAGTAGTGCTGTTGATTCCTTTGTTCTGCATGCCTTCTTGTGTTGAGTTTGTGTTTTTTGTGCTATTTCTTGTCAGTTTCTTCTTTGTTTTCTTGTTCTGCTTGGATATTCATTTTCATGGTAAATTGTGAAGTATTAACTTTCTTTGGGGTTACCCTATAGTCTATTAACTTTTCCCTCCATTTAAGACAGTCTATTGTATCCTGTAATCTACCTGACCTCCTCACCACCTGGATCACTGCTCCTATTTTTTTCCCTTCTTTGACTTTGTTATTATTTTGATCTCCAGTTGACCTACCAGCTCCTTTGAATTCGTTGTAATTTTGTTCTGTTCTGGACTCTGCTATCGGTCATCTGAGTTTCAAGTGGTCTTGCCACATCAATCAATCTCTGGTTGTTGTCTGTTCTTGTTGGTTTTCAGTCCAAAGAACTCCCTTTAGGATGTTTTAAAGTGCTGGATTGTCTTTGACAAAATCTCTTAGCTTCTGTTTATCCTGGAATGTTTTGATTGCACCATTGTCTTTGATTGATAGCTTTGCTGGATAGTCGATTCTTGGTTGGCAGTTTTTTTTTTTCTTTCACGGTTTTATATATGTCTCCCCATTGCCTCCTGGCTTGCATGGTTTCTGCAGAGAGATCAGAGGTTAATCTGATTTGCTTGCCTTTGTAAGTAACACGTCTCTTTTCCCTGGCCACTTTTAAAACTCTCTCCTTGTCTTTGAATTTGGAGAGCTTGATTATGATATGTATTGGTGATTTTCTTTTGAGATCTATCTTTCCTGGGGTACACTCAGCTTCTTGAATGTTTGTCTTCTGATCTTTCAAGATGTTAGAGAGAAAATTTCTTCCAGAAGCTTTTCAACTATCTCCTCTGTGGATTTCTCTGATTCTTCCTGCTCCAGAATGCCAATAATTCTTAAGTTGTTCCTCTTCATATTATTCAGCATGAATCTTAGACTCTATTCAGATTTGTTTAATCCTTTTTTCTGCTTGCTCTTCTATCTTAGCAGTATTGAGAGATTTGTCTTCCAGTTCACTGGTTCTGGCTTCCAACTCTTCAATTCTGTTCCTTTTCCCTTTCAGTGTATTGTTCATTTCTGATATTTTATTATTAATCATCTGGACCTCTTTTTGCAGGTTTTGAACTGTTTCCAATGTTGTATCAAACTTGTTTGATTGCCCCTGTAGTACTTTCCTGACTTCTTCCTTATTTTCCTCCACTCCTTTTTGGAGCATTTGAATATGTTTCCATATCATTCTTCTGAATTCCTTCTCAGGCAAATCCAAAACCAGCTCTTCCTCTTCTGGGAAGCCTTTGTCTGTCTCCAGCTCATTTGTCTCAGTTACTCTTTTCTGTTTTGGGACATGTTTTGAGATCTTTTGTTTTGGTTTTTGGTCATTTCTAGTAGTTAGGTGGGCTTTTAATGCTTAAATGGATCTTTGTTGCTGTGTTGTTAAGCTTACTGAGTGTCTTCTGTTGGATATTATCAGGAGATAGGCTTTCCTTTTCACATGTAATGCCTAGTAGCTGTTATTGGCTCTTGTCTCAATGGTGGAATATTATGGGGTATGCTTGTAGGCTTGCTATATATCCACGATTGCTATCTCTTCTTGAGTAACCTAGGTATAAAAAGCTCCCACCTCCGGGGAAAAAAAGTGTGACCAAAAGCACCAAAAATAGAAGCAACATAAAAGCAGAGACAAACACCACCACTCTAAAACAAAAATAAAACTCTGGCCAACTCGCCAGTTACCTTTGCTATGCAGGCAATATGTTTGCAACATAGAAACCTCCAGCAGTGGGTGGGGTTGTCCACTTGCTCAGACCCCTCCTCTAGTCACCACTGCAGAGGTGTGCAGATAGATATTGAGAAGTTAATGGGAAAGAGATTTTCTACTTATGTCTCTGAAGGTCAGTTAGGTATCTGCATGTGCACAGTGCAAATCTTTAAATAGTTGTGTCCTTTTGTGTTGGGGTTTTACAGATTGTTCATATAGTTTGTTTGTCAGGTTAACCTTCCTTTTTTCTTACTGGTAGGCAGAAGTAAAATTCCCACACAAGTTAATTTTAGGGCTGGGACCCAGAATCAGACGTCATAAGCAGCCACCAAAGAATCTGGCCATGGGACCAAGGGAGTTCTTCCTCTCTGTGTTGTGGGAAAACCGTGGGCTCAATGATGGACTCTTTTGAAGGCATCCAGACTGGGCAGAGAAGGTGCAACAGGGAAAAGGAGGAAGAAATGTGTAGAATCCACCCACACTTCCTTTTGCAAATGTCCCTGTACCATTTTTAGTGTGCTGGTTCACTATGCCAGTTGGGTTGTGACCCCATCTTTTGAACTCAACCCAGGCGGGGTGACCACAGAGGGAGTCCCGTGTCTGGATCAATTCCTAAATCACAATATTTTCCTTTATGCAGTGATTTTTTTTCCACCGGTGAGTGAGGGAAACTGACGCCCTGCACCTCACACTTGATCCAGAGCTCTGTGGTTGTCCCATGAAAGCAGCTTCTCTGGGTTTTCAGTCCATCCCCTTTGGAGCCTGTCCTACCTGACTCTGTTTCTGCCATCTCCAAAACTGGAAGTATCCTTTGATCAATACCATTGACTCTTGGTCATATGCTATCTCTTGAAATGGCTGAACAGTGATCATTTCTTTTTGTTATAGAAACTCTGTGTATACTTTCCATCTTCTTTTGATGCTTTCTGCATCTTTTGCCCATGGAGACTTTCAATATTGCAAGTCAAGCCTTGATTTTTTTCATCAGTTCTTTCAGCTTGAGAAATGTTGAGAAATGTTCTTCGCTTTGGTTTTCTAACTCCAGGTCTTTTCACATTTCTTTCCTATCCTTTACATTATTGTCTCGAGTCACTCTTTTAAATTTTCTTTTTCAACTCTTTTACCTCCTCATTTCTTCCTTTTGCTTTAGCATCTCTATGCTGGAAAACAAATTTCAGAGTCTCTTCTGACACCTTTTTGGGTCTTTTCCTTCTTGTCTTTTTAATAACCTTTTGTTTTCTTCCTTTATGATGTTCTTGATATCATCCCCAAACTCTTCTGGTCTTCCAACATTAGTGCTTAATGCATCAAATCTGTTTTTGAAATGATCTCTATATTCATGCGGGATATGTTCAAGATCATATTTTGGCTCTTGTGAACTTGTTTTGATTTTCTTCAGCATTAGCCTGAACTTTATATGAGCAATTGATAGCCAGTTCCACAGTCTGCTCCTGTCCTTGTTTTGGCTGAAGATATGGAACTTTTCCACTGTCTCTTCCCATAGATGTAGTCAAGTGGATTCTGTGTATTCTTCCTTTATATGAACCTCATATTTTAAACGATCCCATAAATCAAGCTGTGAAATAAAATTATAAGTTTAGCTTTATGAAATCTGAGAGAGATATTTGACTACAACCATAATGATAGAAACCTATGTGCTCTACTGTTGTTAAGTGCCTTCGAGTCAATTCGGATTCATAGTGACCCTGTATAGGGTTTCCAAGGAGCAACTGGTGAACTTGAACCACCAACCTTGTGGTTCAAAGCGACTTTTCAGTCCAGCACATTAACCTGCAGCAGCACCACACCAGGATGCCTATGTGCACTATAGTCACATAAATTATATAAAGCTTATATTGTTGTTGTAAAGTGCCATTCCATTGGTTCTGACTCACAGAAACCCTGTTTAGTGTTCTCAAGGTGAGTTTGAACCACTGATCTTGTGGTTCAAAGCATTATCTTGCAGCATCACACCATGACTCCATAAAGCTTATAACTATTAGTTAAACAGTAACTAACCTTTATGAACGGAGTCCTGTGGAACAGCTTGAGCCAGACCTGAGCTTTTTCTCACTAAGAGAAAGTCCTGAACGGGGTTGTGGAGGAAGAGAGAGACAGACTAAAAGGAAATGGGCTGAAAATTAAATCCTGAGTTATGTCATAAGGAGAAACAATAATACCTTGAAATTTCTCAAGTGGCTTTGAAGGCAAAAAAGCCAAGGGAAGAGTGTAAGAGTTATACTCATATTTTGCCACAGGTTTTTTTTGAGTTTTAAAATTCAGATTATAGACTATAGTATCCGATCTGTTTTTTTGGTTTTTTGGGGGTGGGATGGGGTGCTGTTGTTTTGGTCTTTGGTCCTTCTCTTACCTTCAGGGGGCTCTTTCTCTCCCTACATTACCCAAGAAGAGACAGCAACTGTGGTCATATAGCCAAACTACAATCACATTCTATGAAAACCCACCATCCAAGCAATAGCCAATACCAGCTGCTATACATCAGATAGACAGCCAACACCTTCTACAGTTACTCTGAGTTGAGTAATAAGAAAAGTGAAAAGGGAAGCCCATCTCATGAGCACATCTACCTGGGGGCAATCAGAAAGCTTAATAATACATCAACATACAATCATCTAATTATTGAAAAACATTTGATTATTGAAAATGCCCAAGAAACAACAGAATATCTGGGCACATGTCCAGAAACAAGATACCATAACTGAAACAAATGAGCTGGAGGTAGACAGACTTCCCATTGGAAGGAGGGCAGGCTTTGTAACTGCCTGAGAAGGAATTCAGGAGAATGATATTGAGACATATCCAAATGCTCCACAGACTGGATGAGAAAAATAAGGAAGAAGTCAGAAAAGCACTACAGGAACAATCAAGATAGATACAGCGTTGGAAACAATCCAAAACCTACAAAAGAGACCCAAATGATTAATAATAAAATATCAGAAATGGGCAAAACACTGAAAGGGCAAAGGAGTAGAATTGAAGAGAGGGATCCAGAACCAGTGAGCTGGGAGAAAAATCTCTCAATACTGCTAAGATAGAAAAGCAAGCAGAAAAAAGGATTTAAAAATATCTGAAGAAAATCTATGATTCATGTGGGACAACATGAAGAGGAATAACATGAGAATTATTGACATTCTGGAACAGGAAGAATCACAGAAGACCAAAGAGGAGATAGTTGAAGAGCTTCTGGAAGAAAATTTCACTAACATCCTGAAAACTGAAAAGATAAGCATTCAAGAAGCTCAACGAACCTCAGGAAGGATAGATCCCAAAAAGAAAATCATCAATACATATGATAATCAAGCTCTCCAAAATCAAAGACAAGGAAAGAATCCTGAAAGCAGCTAGGGAAAAAGAAGTGCTACTTACAATGTCAAGCAAATCAGATTAAGCTCTGATCTTTCAGCAGAAACCATGCAGAGTTTGGAAAAATGAAGAGTTACCCAAAAGGAGAACTCTGCAGAAACCATGAGGTGACAAAGCAATAGGATGTCATATACAAAACTCTGAAAGAAAGAAAACACTGCCAACTAAGAATCATATACCCAGCAAATATGTCCCTCAAATGTGATGGCAAAATTAGGACATTTCCAGGTAAGCATACATTAAAAGAATTTGCAATAAAAAAAGGCAATGGGGAGACATATATAAAACCCTGAAAGAAAACAAACAAACAAACAAACAAACTGGAAAGCTGTCAATAAAATATGACAGTGTAATAAAAGCATTCCAGAATAAACATAAGCTAAGCAACTTTATTATCAAAGCCAACCCAACACTTCAAAACATCCTAAAGGGAGTTCTTTGGACTGAAAACCAACAAGAACAGACAACAACCAGAAATTGACAAATGTGGCAGCACCCCATGGAACTCAATCAACAGATGGAAGAGTCCAGAACAAAACAAAACCAAAAGAACTAATTCAGAGGATCTGGGAGGTCAGTCTATGACCAAAACAATTACAATGTGAAAGAAGGTAAAAACATAGGAATAGAGATCCAGGTGATGAGGAGGTCAAGTAAACTGCAGGATAAAATAGACAGTTTTAATGTACAAAAAAGTTAATAGACTATAGGGTAACATCAAAGAAAATCAATATTTCAAAACACACCAAGAAAATGAAATCCAAGAAGACCACGTAAACATTAAAACTATGAAGAAACTGACAAGAAAGAACACAAAAACATGAACTCAGCACAGGAAGGCATGCAGAACAAAGAAACCAGCAGCGCCAAAACAAACAAACAAGCATAATGACAGCAATTCATTCATTTGTTGTTGTTGTTAGGTGCCATCAAGTCAGTATTGACTCATAGTGACCTTATGCACAGCAGAATGAAACACTGCCCAATTCTGGGCCAACCTCACTGTTGTTGCCACGCTTGAGTACATTGATGCTGCCAGCTGGCCAATGCATCTCATTGGGGGGGGGGGGGTCTTCCTTTTTTTCTCTGACCCTCCAACTTACCAAACATGATATCTTTCTCCAGTGACTGGTCCCTCCTGACAGTATGTCCAAAGTATGAGAGACGAAGTTTGGCCATCCTGGCCACCAAGGAGCAGTCTGGCTGCACTTCTTCCAACACATATCTGTTGGTTCTTTTCGTAGCCCATGGCACTTTCAATATTCTCCTCCAAAACTATAACCATAACTAAATGTCAACAGATTAAATGCACCAGTTAAGAGATGGAGAGTGGCAGAAGGGAAAAGAAGAAAAGATCCTTCTGCAAAAGACACGGTTTACACACAAAAGACAAAAGCAGATTAAAAGTTAAAGGGTAGATAAAATATGCCAAGCTAATTGCAATTTAAAAAAAAAATGAGCAGGACACTTTGTTGAACTTGACCTATATTTATGGATGTAGTAGCTCAAAATACCAACTAAGAGGGAAGGACTCTTCACATCAAGTATCAATCCTATCTCTTCTGTACATAGGGTTGATAGGGATGGGCAACTTAGACATTGGCTACCTAAAATGGGGGCACTATAAAGGCATGAAATGACTGGCTTACAAGATTTCAAGAGGGAGTTTAGTTTCAGAGTGTGCAGGGGAAGAATCCCCACTGAATAGTTTTCATCTTGTCTAGATGGGTCTGGTGAAAGGAGATTGGGGGGGGGGTTGAAATAGAGTCTTGATATGGCACTGTAGTCTTGATATGGCACTGGACTGAAAGGTTGGCTTTAACCACAAAGTCAGTGGCTCAAACTCTCCAGTCACTCCTCGGAAACCCTATACAGGGTCACTGTGAGTCAGAACCAACTTGGTGGCACTTAACAACAACATTTAAAAGCAGCTTGTCTAGTTTCACATAATTTTATTTCAGAGATTAGGCATACTGGAACACATGAAACTTATTCTTTCAAAGAACAATATAAAATTAAGGAACATATCCTGTTTCAAGATTCCAGGAGCTCTGGTAATGCAGTGGGTTATACATTCGAACCTACCAGCCACTCTGTGGGGGAAAACTGAGCCAGTCTATTTCTGTAAAGATTTACAACTTTGTAAACCCCATAGAGGAGTTCCACATTGTCCTACAAAGTCTCTAGAAGTTGAAACACACTTAATGGTAATGGGTTTTGTTTTTTGCTGTTTTTCATCCAGATGTCTTGTAATTATGGCTTATTGATCTTGTAATTGTCTCAGCAAGATTTCTACTCTTCTATTCTTTATAATATTGAGTACATATATTATGACTTAGTCATCATACAATAAAATCTTTGGTTCAAAGTTCCTGATAAAATTATATACAATAACCCTAGTATAAAGAAAGCAAAAATCCTCACAACTGGACTAATAAATAACATGATAAATAGAGAAATGATTGAAGCCATCAAAACTTAATTTTGCTTGGATCCACAAATAACTTTCATGAAAGCAAAAATAAAAAAATCAAATGACACAAGAAATTCTGGCAAGGTGACAGACTAGGCAGACATATAACATGGACCCTGTACAGCAAAGATACAATGGACCAAATGAAACAGACACATATGAAAATCCTGGAACCCCAAGCTTCAAAGGAAAGGTTAAGAGAACTGGATTCAGTGCTTATTGAGTGAAAAAGCTGCATATGGATGACAAGAGAAGGAGACTGACTAGTGAAAGACTGACCAGATGTGAAGCAGCTATCTTAAAATTTTGTGAACAACTTTGGCAACAGAAGGTGTCCTGGTAGAGCAGATTCACACAGATTACAGGAAAGGTGAAATTCCTTCTTTTGCCCCACACTCCTCCTGGTGAGCAGAGGTGTGGCCAACTCCCACCCACATCCACCACCATTGCAGAGTTCAGAACCACAAGTTGGGAACCACACCAGTGTGTGGAAGGGTCTGGCTGTGATATTTTGGTTTCTAGATTTAGGTGGACTCAGCTTCAGACCTACAGAACTCTCAGAGCCACCAAACCAGCATTTAACCAGTCACTCTGGCCCTCCCTTCCCTGTGCTCCATCGAGGACCTCCATAACTACTTCTGGATTGAGTACCCTGAACATACATAACACCTAGGAGGATAAGAACTCCATATAGGGCCAGGAACTCCACTGTTACATCCCTCTCACACCACTTAGTGAGCTCCTTGGCTTGCATGAGACAGCAACCATGACCATACAGCCCAACCACAACTGTACCCTCTGAAGTTTCACCCAAGAGGTAAGAGCCAATACCAATTCCTGTACCACCTTATCTACAACAGCCATCAGCTAATGCCAGTCAAACCCACCCTAAACTGAGGTGCATGAATAGCAAATACAGAATATGCACATGCTTTCATTCTCTAATCATACTCACAGGAGAGCTTTGTTGGGAGCTTAAGAACACATCATCAATAAAATACACCACAACGTCCCAGATACAACAGACTATTTTAGTTCACACAAAGAAACAAGAGAGAATGGCTCAAACAAATGACTATGATGCAGAGCCAGGAAATGTTTCTGCAGAAGAAAAGCCAATAGAAGTAACTGAAAACTAATAGAAAAAAAAAAAAAAGAAAAAAGTTATTTAGGTACCTTGGTACCTTCAAGGGATTCAAAGAAAGCAAGAATAGCACAGAAAAAAAAAACAAAAAAAAACCTTTAGACGAATTCAGGAAAACACTACAAGAACAAACCAACCAAATAATTGCAAATTTTGAAACAATACAAAGCCTGCAATTAGAAAGCCAGAAGATTACTAAGATTTCAGAAATGGTCAATATCCTGAAAGAACAAAAGAGTAGATTAGAAGCAATAGAAGCCAAAATTAGTGAGCTTGAAGATAAGTCTTTCCATGTAACTATGCTAGAAGAACAATCAGAAAAAAGAATGTAAAAATATCCAAAAAAAAAGTTTAAGAGTTATGTGGAACACCATGAAGAGGAATAACCTGTGGGTGATTGGAATTCCAGAACAGGAAGAGATATTAAAAAGCACAGAGAAAATTGTCAAAGAGTTGTTGGAAGAAACTTCCCTAGCATCATGAAAGATGGTAAAGTAAGCATAGAAGAAGCTGAGTTAACTACAAATAGAATAGACCTCAAAAGGAAATCACCAAGACATATAATCAAACTTTGCAAAACTAAAGACAAGGAAAAAAAATCCTGAGAATAGCTTGGGAAAAATGAAGAGTTACCTAAAAGGGGAACTAATAAGACTAAGCTCTGATTACTCTGCAGAAACCATGCAGTGACAAAGCAATGGGATGGCATATACAAAACTCTGAAAGAAAAAAAAAAAATTGCCAACTAAGAATCATATAAGGAGCTCTGGTAGCGTAGTGGTTACGAATCGGGCTGCGAACCTTAAGGTCAGCGGTTCGAAACTACCAGCCGCTCCGCGGGAGAAAG
>NW_006408636.1:2722499-2736240 GCF_000296735.1 Chrysochloris asiatica | reverse complement strand
AACAACAACAACAACAAGAATCATATACCCAGCAAATATGTCCCTCAAATATGATGGCGAAATCAGGACATTTCCAGGTAAGCATACATGAAAAGAATTTGCAATAACAAACCCAACTTTACAAAAAATACTAAAGGATGTTCTTAGGACTAGGAACCTACAACTGTAGACAACAAGACAAAATTAACATACATGACAACACCACCCGAATTCAATCCAAATATAGAAGTATTTAAAATAAAGTAAACCTATAAGACTTAATATGGGGAACTAGAGATATCATTTTATAATGGAGTCAACTACAAAGAAAAAGGAGAGAACAGTGTAGATACAGAACTTCCAAATGGTGAAGAAGTTAAGTAGATTTCAAGATAAAACAGACTGTTTTAAATGGGGGGAGGAATAATAAATTACAAGGTATCATCAAAGAAAACAAATACACCTTCATATCAAAATAAAAAAAGAGGAATGTCATAAAATTGCAGTAAACATTAAAACAACAGGAATGAAAATGAAAAGAAAATTTACAAGTAAAATTAACTCAGTTCAGAAAACTATGTGGAGCAAATAAACTAGTAACACCACAAAAAAACACACACACACATCAAAATGATAGCAATCAGTCCATACCTACTAATAGTTACAGTGAATGTGAAGGGATTAAATTCAACAAGCAAACTGAGTAACAAAACAGGATCCTTCAATATCTTACAAGAGACACATCTTACACACAAACACAGAAATAGACTAAAAATTAAAGGATGGAAAAATATATCAAGCTAATGACAATTAAAAATGTGCAGGAATGGTAATTTTAATCTCTGATAAAATAGACTTTAAGGCAAAAACCAGCATAAGAGACAAAGAAGGACTGTATATCATGATGACAGGGTTAATTGAACTAGAGGACATAACCATAATAAATATCTATGCCCCTAATGAAAGAACCTCAATATCCATAAATCAAACTGGGTTAATGCGCTGGACTGCAAAATCTGTTTGAATCGCAAGGTCAGCAATTCAAGCTTTCCAGGTGCTCCTCAGAAACCCTATACAAGGTCATAAGTTGGTTGGGTCAGAACCAACTTGACAGCACTTAACAAAATATCAAATAAAACTAAAGAAAGAAATCGACAATTCTACAGTAATAGAAGGTTTTACTATACTGCTTTTGATGAAGGCAGAACAGCTAGAAAGCAGCTCAACAAAGACACAAAAGAACTAAAAAAACACAATCAACAAACTGGACTTCATAGACATATACAGAGCATTCAACCCAACAACAGGATAATATACATTATTTTCCAGTGCATATGGAACATTCTCCAAAATATACCATATATTAGGACATTCAGCAAATCTCAATAAAATTTAAAATATCAAAATACTTACTACAAATCATCTTCTCAGATAGCAATACTATAAAATTAGAAATCAACAATAAGAAGATCAAGGAAAAAATACATGGAAATTGAACAACAACCTGCTTAAAAGTTACTGGAATTGAATGAATTTTTTTTTTTTTTTAATTCTTGAAACAAATGAAAACAAAAACACAACTTACCAAAACCTTTGGGACACAGCAAAATCAGTGTTCAGAGGGCAATTTATAGCAAAAAAAAACGCACACATACTAAAAGATGAAAGAACCAAAATCAACACCTTACCCCAACATCTCCAACAATTAGAAAAACAGCAGCAAATTAAGCATACTGCCACCAGACCAAAAAAAGAGAGAGAGAGAGAGATAAATAAATGAAATCGATACTGAGAAACAATAGAAAGTTTAACAAGACAAGAAGTTGGTTCTTTGAAAGATTAATTAAATTTACAAACCAATGGCAAATCTAACAAAAGGAAAGAAGAAGATACAACATGAATAAGAAATAGTGTAGGTGAAGTCACAGTAGAACAAATGAAAATAAAAAGGATAATAACAGAATGCTATGAAGAATGATACTCCAACAAATTTGAAAATCTAGAAGAAATGGACAAATTTTAAAAACACATGGCCTACCTAAACTAACAGACTGAAGTTGAAAAGTTGAACAGGCCTATTACAGGAGAAGAAATTAATCAAGTAATTAAAAAACTCCCAATGAAAAAAGTCTTGGCCCAGATGGCTTTACTGGTGAATTCTACCAAACATTCAGAGAAGAGCTGAAACAAATTCTAGTCAAATTATTCCATAATATATAAAATTATGAAAAACTCCAAAATTAATTTTATGAAGCCAGCAAAACTCTGATAACAAAACCAGGTAAAGATATCACTAAAAAAGAAATTATACACCAATATCCCTCATGAGCATAGAAGCAAAAATTTTCAACAAAATACTAGACAATAGAATTCAACAATATATCAAAAACAAACAAACAAAAAACTCATCAAGAGCAATGAAATTCGTACCAGGTATGCAGCGATGGTTCAATATTAGAAAAACAATCAATGTAATCAAACACATAAATAAAACAAAGGAAAAGAAACACATGATCATATAACTCATTCCTGATTTAAAAATTAAAAAAAAAACAACACTCAACAAAATCGGACTAGAAGGGAAATTCTTCAACATAGCTAAGGACATACATATATATAACCAACAACTAACATCACTTTCAACATTGAGAAACTGAATTATTTCCCCTAGTGAACAGGAACCAGACAAGGATGTCCTTTATCATCACTCCTATTCAATATTGTGCTAGAAAGTCCTAGCCAGAGCTATAAGGCAAGAAAGAGAAATTAAAGGCATCCAATTTTTCAAAAAAGAAGTAAAACTCTCTATTTGCATATGATATGATCGATCCTATACTTAGAAAATCCCAAAGACAGCAAGAAAAGTATTGGAACTCATTGACAGATTTGGCAACATGGCAGGGTACAGGATCAACATAATATATATATATATATATATATATATATATGTTGTATTTCTTTGTAATAATAAAGACAACTCTGAAAAGGAAATCAGGAAAACAGTGGCATTTACAATAGCCACCCAAAAGATGAAATACTTGGGAATAAACCAAACCAGAGAAACAAACGACCTATACAAAAATAATTACAAAACTCTACTACAAGAAACTACCTTGCTCATGAATAGGAAGACTTAACATTGTGAATATGTCAATTCTACCAAAAGCAATGGAGTCCTGATGGGGCACTGTAGGATAAACAAGGTCGGTTTGAACTGCAAGGTCTGTGGTTCATATCCACAAGCCGCACCTCAGAAACCCTATACAGAGTCACTATTAGTCAAAACCGACTTGATAACGCTAAATAACAACAATAACCCAAAGCAATCGATAGATATAATGCAATTCCAATTCAGATTCCAACACCATTATTTATAGAGTAGGAAAAATTGATCACTAACCTTATATGAAAAAGAAAGAGCCCCTGAATAAGGAAAGCATTATTGAAAGATAAGAAAAAAGTAGGAGGCCTCTCACTTCCTGTTTTTAAAACCTACTACACAGCCACAGTATTCAAAACAACCTGGTACTGGCACAGCCAAAGACGCATAGAACAATGGAACAGAATTGAGAACCCAAAAGTTGATTTTCCACAAAGAGCCAAAATGTATTAAATGGGTAGGAGATGGTCTCTTCATCAAATGGTGCTGACAAAATGGGAAATCCATTTGCAGAAAAAATGAATTAAGACCCATCATATCCCACACCATACACAAAAATAAGCTCAACATGGATTAAAGATATAAAGATTTTCAACGGAAAATAGGGAAAACTTAGAGGCTCTGATACAAGGCATAAAGATACTATCAAAGATAACTGAAAACACACAAACAGAAGACAGAATAGATGACTGGAAACTCCTAAAAATTAGACACTTATGTGCTTCAAAGGACTTCACAAGAAGAATTAAAAGAGAATTCACAGACTGGAAAAAAATGTTTGGCAACAACATATCAGAAGAAGGACTACCCCAAAATTAATAGAACACTTCAACATCTCAACAAGAAGACAAATAATCCAATTTAAAAATGGGCACACACTTCACCAAAGAAAATATTTAGGCAACCAAAAAGGACATGAAGAAATGTTCATGATCATTAATCAATAGAGAAATGCAAATCAAAACAACAATGAGATATAATCTTCTTGTTGTTAAGTGTTGTTAAGTCTGTTCCAACTCATAGTGGTCCTATATGGGGTTTCCAAAGAATGGTTATTGAGTTTGAACCACCGAACTTGCAGTTCAAATTGATCATATGGTCAAGCGCTTATCCCACAGTGCCACACCAATATTCCATCTTACTCCATTATTAATAGCAAAGTTACAAAAAAAAAAAAAACAGGAAAAAACTTTAAAATTTTAGTAAGGGTGTGGAGAGACTGAGACCCTCCTACATTGCTTGTAAAACTGTAAAGTGATGCAACCACTGTGGAAAACAGTATGGTGCTTTCTCAAAAAGTTAAAACAGACCCAGTAATCCCTCTATTTGGTATATATCCTCAAGAAATAACTGTGGAATTATTAGATATATTCATTGCAGCACTAGTCACAATAGCAAAAAGATGGAGAGAGCCTAAATGCCCATCAATGGAAGAATCGTTAATAAACTGTGATACATTCACACAGTGGAATACGATACAACATTGAAGAAGAATAATGAACCTCCAAAAACATCTTAAACCATGTATGAACCTGGAGGACATTATGCTGAGTGAAATTAGTCAATCACAAAATGACAAATATTATATGAGAACACTATTGTAAAAAGCTAAGTTTGTGGGTTTTTTTAATTAAAGAAACATATTATGATGGTTATTGTGGGGCAGGGGGAGTGAATTATTCACAGGCTAAAAGGCAGTCACATGTTAACATGAGTGATGGATCAGGCACTATACAACAAGAGGGAGTTTGGCAGATGAAAGATCAAGGTAGCAGAAGACACAGGAAGAAGCATGAGAGTTAAAGGAATTAGAAGTATGATGCTGTAGGATAAGTAATGGACTACTAATCACAAGGTTGGCAGTTCAAACCCACCAACCATTCCTTGGAAATCCTATAGAGGGTCACAATGAGTCAGAATTCACTTGACAGCACTTAACAACTGTTAACCTATGGTACATGGAGGGAATTGCAATCATGGTAATGAAGCAAACGATATTTGTTGAACGTAAAACTGATGATTTGCTCTGTATACCTTCACTCAATTCAAAATAAAAAACTTTCTAAAAAATTTGTAAAAAGAAAGAAATCGAATGACTAATTGCATTGGGCTAATCTGCTGCATAAGACCTCTTTGAAGTATTCAAGAGCAAAGTTTTGGACCATGATTGAAGACTATGGTGCACCTGACCCAAGCCATGGTATTTTAAACAGCTTCATACACATGTGAAATTTGGGCAATGAGTAAGAAAGACCATAGAAGAATTGATGCATTTGAGTTTCATTGTTGGGGAAGAATATTGAAAGTACCATGGACTGGTTGAAGAACAAACAGGTCTGTGAAGTACAGTCAGAACACTATTTAGAAGTCAGGATGGCCAGACTTCATCTCTCATACCTAGGGCATATTATCAGGAAGGACAAGTCCCTGGAGAAGGACATCATGTTTGGTAGAGGGTCAGCAAAAAAAGAGGAAGACCCACAATGAGATAAATTGGTACAGTGGCAGCAGCAATGGGCCCAAGTGTAACAATTATGAGGATGGCAGTGTTTCATTCAGTTGTGCAAAGGGTCACTATGAGTTGGAACTGACTTGATAGCATCTAGCAACATCAACTACCTTGAAAACCTTAATTAACTAGAACACTTATTTACTCAGTAATTATGTTCTGCCCAACTTTAATATTTTCTATTAAACCTGCATTGTTGTTGTTAAGTGTCATCCAATCGATTCTGAGTCATAGTGACCCTGTATAGGGTTTCCAAGGAATGGTTGGCAAGTTTGAATCGCTGATCTTGTGGTTAGCAGTCCAGTGTTTATACTAAAACACCACATCAGGACTAAAAGTATTTCTATATATATAGTTCAGTCACACCAATTACATTTTTTCAGGTATATCAGCATTATTACCCTCCTTTGCTGAGTTGTGCTTCCCTAATTAAAATAGACTCATTGTCCCCTAAGATTCCTATCTAATCTTTCAAGTTGTTTTTCAACTTCATCTTATGTCCTTAAAACAGCATAGTGCTCAAGGCAAATTTTTTTTTGTGTGTTGTTTGTTTGTTTGTTTTTAAACTACATTGTTGTTGTTGTTATGTGCCATGGAGTTGACTCAGAAACAGGGTTTCTGAGTCTGTAAATCTTTACAGGAGCAGAAAGCCTCATCTTTCTCCAGCAAAACAGCTGATAGTTTCAAACTGCTGACCCTGAGGTTAGCAGCCCGATTTGTAACCACTACACTACCAGAGCTCCTTAAACTACTATTTGGTTTTAAGAAGCCTTTATGGAATATTTTTGGCTTAAAGATTATCTCAGTGCAATAGTTTCAGGGGTTTATCCCCAACTCTTCTAGAAAGTAGGGTGTCCATGAGAATTTGAAAGTCTGTTCTATATTTTTCCCCATTTGATCAGAATTCTTCTGTAGAATCTTTGATCAAAACATTCAGTAATGGAAGGGTTAAAGGAGATAGAGGTAAATACTGTTACATACACAACCCTGCAACAAGTGTTCTACAAGTATATACATGGACAGATACACAGGTTGAACAGGTATGGGAAGGAGAGTGGGAGTATACCCTTAAATACATAAAGGTTTGACAAAGGACATTTGTACATGAGCATTTATCTTTGCTGCAAACATACCCATGAATGAGATGGAGAACACAGGGGACAAAATGATGAAAACTTCTTAGACATTACCAAGCACCTTGATGCAATGAGTTGCTGGGCATAGGGGCTCAGGACCATCAGCTCAGGGGATGCCAGGATCAACTGGCATAACATAGCCCACAAAGACAGTGTTCTACAACCTACTTTAGTGAATAGTGACTGGGATCTTAAAAGCCATGAGTGGCCAAATGAGGTGCAACTATTGGTCTCTCTATGTGTGAAAGAGAGGAGTGATGAAAATACTTGTAATTAGCTAGTCCAATGGAATACTGGATTACATGAACAGAAATCTCCACAACTTTGAAACCAGAAGAGCTAGATGGTGCCCAGCGACCACTACCAATTGCTCTGAAAGGGATCACATTAGAAGGTCCTGGATAGAGTGGGAGAAAATGTGAAACAAAAATCAAAAATTATAAAAAGACCGAGCTTACTAGCCAGAAAGAGATTGGAGGAACCCCAAGACTAAGACCTGTACCCACCCTCTAGTCTGGAATGGAACTCACTCTCATAGCCTAAATTTTAGATAAGTATACCAGGGGACAGCACTAGTAAGGTACATGCACCATGGAATGAATGGTCAACCATTCAAGACCAAAAGGGCAACATTTACCTAAGGACAAAGTCCAAAAAGAGTGTGGAATGGAAATAAGAACCACAGGAAGGAAGTGGATACCTGTTGTTATATGGAAGGGATTGCAGACATTGAGATTAAACAAAATATATGATTTATTTAATGTAAACCTTCACTCAATTCACAATAAAAAGTTTCAAAACATTTTTTTTTTTTTTTTAAGTTCAGTAATGGTAGCCAGGCACCATCCAGTTCTGGTTTCATGGCAAAAAAGATAGTTGTTTCTGGAGGTTATTAAGCACACATTCCTTATCTTCCCCCTATTCCTGACTCTTCCTTTGTTGCTCCAGGTGAACAGAGACCAGTTACCATGCCTTAGATTGTTGCTTAAAAGCCTTTGAGACCCCAGCACCATGCAACAACGTAGGAGGTAGAACGGAAGCACTAAATGCCTATTAAGTCATTTAACTGGAATGTCACTGACCCTAAACCTCCAAACCAAGGAACCAAATTCTGTGTGGTTTTGTTTGTTTTTTATTATACATAAACAGCCTCAGCAGCTACTCTATTTTAATTTTTTGTATCATTGCTGTAAATATAGCTATCACATTTTTGCCAATTCAACTTATGACTTCATATAAAATAATTGGCTGTACAATCTTACCTTTAATCAATGTAATTTTTTTTTTTCAATCACCCCTATCCTTGTCTCCTTCCCTCTCTTCTGATCCCGATAGTCACTAATACCTTTGGTCTCTACTACACATTTGCCCTTTCTTGTCTTTTTATACAAGTGAGGTTATGTAATATTTGTATTTTTTGTGACTGACTCATTTTCTCAGCATAATGTCTTTAAGCTCCATCCATATTGTAACATGTATGAAGACTTCATTTCTTCCATTGATTGAGTAGTATTCCATTATATGTCTGCATCACATTTTGTTTATCCATTTATCTGTTGATGGACATTTAGTTTGTTTCCATGTTTAGGCTACTGTGCTGCAATGAACATTAGTGCACAAATCTCGGTTTGAGTCTCTGCTTTCAAGTCTTTTGGATATATACCTAGGAGTAGAGTTCCTATTATATAGTAGCTCTACTTTTAGTTTTTCTTTAGGTACAGCCACATTGTTTTCTGTAAATGCTGTATGATTTTTCATTCCCACCAGCAATGCATAAGTGTATTGTTAAAAAGCTAGGCCAGACAACATTGCCTCTGCGCTTAATTCTAAGAATTTTATAGCTTTAGTTTGCATATTTATATCAGTTTGTTTTTGTTAATGGTGAAAGGCACAGATCCTGTTTCGTTTTTCTGCAAGTGTAAATCCAGTTTTTCCCAACAGCTTTTATTGAAGAGACTCTTCTTTCCCCATCAAATGGACTTAGCACCTTTGTCAAAAGTCAGTTGAAGCTGGAGCAACTGAGCAGTGCCAGGCCAGGTGTACGCGTCCGTCTGTCAGTCTCCTTGCTGGAGACCATCTTACGGGGCCGCCCGGGCCCGTCCCTGCACCTGGCACCATGAAGCAGGAGTCCGCATCCCAGAGCACCCCGCCCGCCTCGCCGCCCCCTTCACAGACCTTGGAGCTCGCCGCGCAGCCCCCACGGGACGACGGCGACCCTCTGGCGCTGTGGATTTTCGGCTATGGCTCCCTGGTGTGGAGGCCTGACTTCGCTTATAGTGACAGCCGTGTGGGCTTCTTGCATGGCTACAGTCGCCGCTTCTGGCAGGGAGACACCTTCCATCGGGGCAGCGACAAGATGCCTGGCCGTGTTGTGACCCTCCTTGAAGACTGTGAGGGCTGCACTTGGAGTGTGGCATACCAGGTTCAAGGTGAACAGGTGAGCGAGGCTCTGAAGTACCTCAATGTGCGAGAGGCCGTGCTCGGCGGCTATGACATCAAGGAGGTCACCTTCTACCCCCAAGATAACCCTGACCAACCACTCAAGGCATTGGCTTATGTGACCACCCCACAGAACCCTGGCTACCTGGGCCCCGAGCCTGAGGAGACCATTGCCACACAGATTCTGGCCTGCTGTGGCTCCTCAGACCACAACCTGGAGTACTTGCTGCGCCTGGCCGACTTCATGCAGCTCTGTGGGCCTCAGGCTCAAGATGAGCACCTGGCAGCTATTGTGGACGCTGCTGTGGGCACTCTGCTGCCCTGCTTCTGCCCCACCGAGCAGGCTCTGGCACTGGTGTGAGGGACTGTGCCCCTGTGGGGTGCCCATGTGGACATCGTGGCCAGCCTTGATATAACTGGAGCCCACTGAGAGTAAGAGGACAAAGTAGGTGCCTGGGAATTTCCCCTCCCTAAATCCCCAGCCACATGCCAGCCTCCAACTCTCTTGCTTGACACTGTCTTACTACTTGAAACTTAATTTATTGCACCATGTTGGTGTGGTGGGCAGGGTGGGGGGCCTGCCCTAAACACAGGGGCCCTGCTGAGCAGTGGCCTCACCCCAGACCACTGGTACCCGACCAGATTCCCATTGCTGCTAACCCCAACCATCCAGGTGTGCACCTCCCCAAGGGAGCTTCCAAGAACCTCAACTCCTCTGTCCATCCAGACCATTTCCTGGGCCCCAAAATACCACCTCCCTAAGGTCCCAGCCCACTGAATGATGAACAGCAGAAAGAGAGGAGGCTTTCAAGAACTGAGGCCACTGCCAACCCTGCTCAGACCCAGCTTTCTAGGACCCAGCTGGATCTGATGTCAAGGCATAGTTATGGAAGCTGGCCCATGGCCCCTTACCCACCCATTGACATTATTTCCCTGTCCCCCTGTCTGGAGCCACTCCTGCTTGTCTATCCCTAGAAATCTCATCCCAGTCTGTGTGTTTCATGGTATTATCCATAAACTGACCTTTTACTGTCAAAAAAAAAAAAAAAAAAGTCAGTTGACCATAGATGGGTAGGTTGATATCTAGACTTTCAATTCTATTCCTTTGGTCTATGTGTCGGTTGTTATATGAGCACCTGTTTTGATCACTGTAACTGTTTTAATATCTAGAAATGTGAGTCTTCCTACTTTGTTCTTCTTTTCCAATATTGCTTTAATTATTTGGGATCTCTTGCCATTCTACATAAAGCTGAGGATTAGTTTTTCCATTTCTGTAAAGAAGACTATTGAATTTTGACTGGGATAGTGGTGAGTCTATAGATTGCTTTGACATCTTAACAATATTAAATCTTCTAACCCAAAGACATGGAACAATTTTCCATTTTTCAAAATCTTGTTTAATCTCTTTCAGCAGTGCCTTATGATTTTCATTAAGTCCTTCCACATATTATTTGTAAAGTTTATAGTAATGCTTTAAACTACAACAACCTTTAAAAGCAGCTTGCCTTGTTTCATATAATTGTATTTAGATGAGCAGGCTCATTGAGACATTTAAAATGTATTATTTCATATAATGAAAGATTAATGAATGTGTCCTATTTCTAAGATTCCAGAGGTTTTATAATCATGGGTCACTAATATTGTAATTGTCTTAGCAAGATTTCCATTTTTCTATTCTTTAACATGTTTGAGCATATACTATTCTTTTATAAGATTTATGTATTCTGACATAATCACCAATCAAAAATTTTTATTCAAAATTCCTGATGAAATTATATACAAGTACTCTGAATATCTTAATCTGAGCCCTGATTTACTTGGTAATAATATCCTGCCCTACTTTAAAGTTCTCTATTAAGTCTGCATAGCATTCTCCTAGTGGCATTCTAAGATGTTTTTATTTGACAAAACAAAACAGCAGGCAGTAAGCAATCATTTGTTTACAACTTTTATAAAGTCTTCAGAGACATAGAACCATCCTTCATAACTGACACAGGCCAAACATCTTCCTTTTCCACATGGGGAAACTGACACTTATAAAGCGAAGTGGTTTGCCTCTCCCAGTCCAACTCTTTCTTTGTTCCAACATGCAACATCACTGGGGAGCTGGAGAAAGGGCAACTGTCAGCCTGCACATACATATGTACACATATACATGCACATGTATTACTGTCTAGGACAGAGCTGGTCAGAGAAGACTCTGGGTAGAAGAAGTGAGAATTCAGTTGTCATTGTATTCATGTTTTCTCTTGTTCTTTCTCATGAACATCTACTTTTTCATCATTGGGATTTATACCCTGTGCCGTGCTGAGGGGTACAAGAAGCACACCCATCATTGGATGCCCAGTACCCAATGTCAGGTAATGTGCAACCTGGCCATTGTATCTATTCTGCTGCTCACCAATGTGACCCTAAAGAAGTGCTTGGACATTGTCTCCCCAGTCAGTGCACATAGTATGGGCTTGCCCACACTGGTAGCCATTTGGCTGCTGAGCTTTAATATCACCCTGATTCCCTTTTGATGTCATAGTCCCTTTGACAACTACTATGACATCAATGGCATCTGTTTGATACACATGAGAGTTCTGCTGGCTAGGTCTACTCCATTGCCATCATTTTGTTTAAGAATGGGGGCACTCCCGAGCATTTTTTACCCTGAATTATATGTCATCTGTTAATTTCCCTAATAAACCTCACAATCTTGAGGGAAAAAAGAAACTATCACAAGTAGCCACAAGTTTAATGAAAGACAAGCAGAATATAACAGAAATGTATCTGAAGAGGGGGAGCTTTCCTGGAGAAAATGTTGTTTCAACTTAGATAAGAAGGCATATATAGGTGGGATGTGAGTGAATTGGAGATTGTTCCAAGCACAAGGAATATTTGATTAACAGAGATCTTTGGACATTTATGTTTTTGACTCCCACTTCTTGGCATGTAAAAAGGGCTTTATAAGTGTTTGTTGAATTAAGAAAATAAGTCTGGCAAAAAAAAAAAAGAAAAGAAAAGAATGTGGACACGGTGAGCAGAGACCAGCTGCCAGCTTCTTGATCAGTTTATTTGCCCCTTGATGAAAGGAAAGGTACTGCTTTGGGCTCCTCCCTGGTATGTGGTGGTTAGCTGATATTCAGACCCTGCTACTGATTCATTCCTAGGACAAGTGGCTCTCTACCCAGGAAGCACCACATTGGTTGCCAGCCCCAAGCCACTTTCTGAGACTTTTTTCCCTTTATACGCTGAATTCTACTTGCTAACTTGTCTTTCTGAGAGCCCTAATTGCTGTTTTCCATTACTGAGTAGTGTAGTGGTTACGAATTGGGCTGCTAACCTCAGGGTCAGCAGTTCAAAACTATCAGCTGTTCTGTGGGAGAAAGATGAGGCTTTCTGCTCCCATAAAGATTTACAACCTCCCATCAAGAAAGAGTTAGGGGAGGGTGGGGCTTGATGGCGGCTAGGGTGAAGGTGTAATGAAGGTCACTGTCAACAATAACTCGGAATTCCAGGCAAGAAAGAGGCAGGATGGGGCTTCAAGGCTTGGACCCACAGAGATAGGAATAGTTTAAAGGTTTGAGGACTTATAGCCTGTGGAATTTGGAGCTGAGGCAGGAAATGGCGTACTTTTGGATCTGCCAGCCAAGCACAGAGGCCTGAGGCCACATCCTGGGTGAATCCAGGCAGCGGGACGAAATAGGAGCAGCAGAGACTCGGCTGAGGCACACCGCGGGAACCTTAGAAAAGAAAGAGGGAAAAAAAAGGTGCACAGTATACTCTGCCGATTTTGCGTGGGTCCGATTTTATTTTTTTCTTTGGTGTAGGGTAATAGGTGCGCTCACGGTTTGCCCACCTACATTCGGTGAATAGAGGTAGGGGCTTAGCCTAGTAGTCACGACCCACCCTCACCGCTGGCAGTTTCCTCTTCCAGGAGCTTACATGCACTCAGCCCAAGCTGAGACTCGTATTTGGTCGGCCTTTTTGCACTGGGTTGAGAGGGGTCCTGGTGTAGCTCTGTGGGTTAAGGCGCCACGCCGCCAGTACTCTTGAATTGCAAGGTCGGTGGTTCAAGCTCATCAGCCACTCCTCGGAAACCCTATATGGGAGACGTGGATGTGTGTCCTATTTGGTTTGCTTTTTTTCTTTCTTTCTTTCTTTTTCTCTTCATCACTGATTTGAGAGGAGCCCCGGCATAGCACTGTGGGTTGAGGTGCCAAACTGCAAAGCCTTTTGAACTGCAGGGTCGGTGGTTCGGGCTCACCAGCCGCTCCTCGGAGCCCCTATACAGGGTCGCTACAGGTCGGAATTGACTCAACAGCACTTAACAGTAGGTAGAGGAGGGCAGAGGTGACTGAAAGAGAGTTAGGACATTAAAGAAATACTTATATTAAGCTACAGATTTTTTTTTCTTCTTTTTTCTTTCTTCTTCCTCTTTTTCTTAGCCGCCCCACTCTTCCTTTTTTGTGATTAAAGACTGCTATATTTAGTCTTGTTTTCGCTGGTGCTGCATTATTTTCTTCCGGTTTT
>NW_006408636.1:2712927-2713424 GCF_000296735.1 Chrysochloris asiatica | reverse complement strand
AAGCCACCGCATAACATGGTTGAACCTTGAGGACATTATGCTGAATGAAATTAATCAATCTCAAAAAGAGAAATACTGCATAGGACCACTACTGTAAAAAACTAAGAAAAAGAAATTATACTAAAAGGGGGTAGGGGGAAGTCTTTTTTAGTTGTTGGGAAGTTGGTGATGGGTGGGGGGAAGGGGGGAAGGTGGAGTGCAGGGTGGTGATTGGACACAGGAGAGCTTGGGTGCTAGGGAGGGGGGCAATATACAGTGAGTGAGAGGGAATTGGAGAAACGGGGCAGATGGGAGAACAATTGGGCATGTTCGAAAGGGCTAAAGGGGACCGAGATAAAGGACACCATATACACAGCCTTGGAATAACAGGGCTCTGAGATACAGGGATTGAGTCATGGTTGGAATGGGTGGTGGGGTGGGGGTGGGGTGGGGATCATGTTAGGATGCTTGACTGTTTTTGTTTGTTTGTTTGTTTGTTTTAATCTTGGTTTCCCTTG
>NW_006408636.1:2688367-2711410 GCF_000296735.1 Chrysochloris asiatica | reverse complement strand
CAGAGAGGGAAAGGGACTGTGGGCCGAAAACTGGGGGGAGGAGGGGGAAGTGTAGGGGGTGGGTTTCTGGGATATACCCTTTGGGTGGTTGATGATGCACGGAGGGGATTGGAACCATGGCAGTGAGATGATATACGATGGAATGAATGTAAAACTAAAGTTCTCCCATGTAAACTATCATATAGTTCACATTAAAACTTTAATTAATCAATTAATTAATTAATTTCCTTAGCCTCAGTTTTGTATCCTGTGTACCTCCGTGTCAGGCTGCCTTGGGCTTTCCCCTTACCCTACATTCACATCCCCAAATATAATGCAAGGAGTTTAGAAGTTCTCTATTACCTACAAGCTCAAACCTTCTGGCCTTTACCACCACTGTTTTTGTATATTCTACTCCATCCACATTACTTTTATAGTGTCTTCTATTGTTAAATCTACATTGCAAAGCATTTCATCTCCATCTTTGATAGCTGCCCATTCTATTGCAGAAGTTCCTTTCTCTCGTGCCTGTAGATTCCAGGTGAGAAGCTTTTGCCCTCCCTATGGAGCCTGGCTGGCAAAGAAGAGGGAAGGCAGGGGAGAGAACCATTTATTAATAGCTGTATTGTGTAGCTAGCTATATTCACAACTGCTGTCTCATTTAGCTCTCATGACAACTTTGCAAAGTATAAATGATTATTATCCTTTTTTATGGGAGGAAAAAGAATATTGGAAAGGTCAAATGTGTTCACTTAAGGTCTCACAACCAGAAAATGACTTAGATTTGAACCTGGGCTTATCTACCTTAAGCCATGCTAACAACAAGGCACTGGAGACTTTAAAATAACACATCTAAGCTCAGTGACAGAATGTCCAATTTCTATGCACTTACAACTGGTTTATTTCAGGTAGTAGGTTAGAAAGACTAAGTATGACAAGAGTGACTATAGACAGTGTGGTAGACAGTGTGGTTGGGAATTTGAAAATGAAAGTACTTTGGCACCAGGGAAAGAAAGAGACCAGGTTAAGGTCTGGGTTAAGGTACAAAATTAAGTGCTAGATATGACCATGGGAAGGTGTTTGTGTTCTGGGAGCGACAGGTTGGGATGCCTTGTCATCATGACACCCACTTTCACACATATAGGACATGATAGTCAATTTATGGCAGGGATGGGAGCCTCTGCTTTATGCATGGGTTCACTGAGGCTCAGAGAACTACCTCTCACAAAATGTTGAGCATAGGTAAGCCATGTCAGACAGTTTGTCCAGAGATACAAAACTCAGAACTGAAAAGCTGGAGGAATTCTCTGAGCCTCCTAAGAACCTCCCTCGTAAGTCTTTAGCCGTCTTCTCAGGACGTTTTCCTCCTGAGTGGTCATTTTCATATTGCCAATTAGTAGTGTGCCCATCCTCTACACCATCACTACAGTACCCTTTCATGAGAAGGCAGGGCATTACCTGTGGCAGAAATTCCCTTTGCTACTTTTCTTGAAAACTATTGGCCAGAGTTTCACAGTGGTGTCTCTCAACACTAGCACCACTTGAGTGATCTCCTGTCCACACTTATAAACTTGTTGTTGTTGTTGTTAGGTGTCATCGTGTTGGTATCGACTCTTAACGACCTTATGCACATCAGAACAAAACACTGCCCGATCTTGGGCCAATCTCACTACTGTTTGCCACGCTTGAGTCCATCAATGCTGCCACTTGGCCAATCCATCTCGTTGGAGGTCTTCCTCATTTCCTCAGACCCTCCACCTTACCAAACATGATATCCTTCTCCAGCAATATGTCCGAAGTATGAGAGACGATATTTGGCCATCTTGGCCTCCAAGGAGCACTCAGGCTGCAAAGCTGGGGAGGTGCAAATTGGTTCTTTGAAAGCCAAGGGAGTGACTGGTCCCCTGCTTCACCACCCTCCATCCCAGAGTCAGCCATGACTGATTTCCTCAGGGAAAATCAGTCAGGTATGGTCAGAGATATGTGGAGATGACTGAATCCACAGAAAAAAAATAAAAGAAGCATTCAACCTGTTGAGACTGGGTGATAATGCAGATTGTAGAATTCAGACTTGAACACTATTGAGCAAGGCTTGTGTCTATGTATCCTTGCCTTCAGTTTACTTACAAGGAGATGGAGATTAAAAGCAAGGGCATGGCTTGCTTGCCTCAGGCTACTAAGTAGCACTTAAGGAATTCAAGCACCGATTTGCTTCCAAAGTGTGGAATCTCTAGCTGTCCCTCTGAAGTTGAGAATTTAAAACCAATGCAACAGTAACCACAGCAAAGGAAATCCCCTTCATTTGGGGATGTCAAGAAAGCAAGAACCTCTAGCCTTCCTGGGCTTTGTTGGCCTTTGGATCTAGACCAGGGACTACTTCGTAGCACTCAGAGCTCTTTTGGTTGGTTTATGGGTGGAACAGGGCCCCCAGGCCTCTTGGGATTTTGTCTCCATTCTTCATCACTCAGCTTGTGCTATGTAAAGGGGGAAGGAAGTGGAACACAACCTGTGTCATCTTATTCTAGGGCTATTGTATGAGTGTCTGAGGTCATGCTGGTGGGCTCCTAACTTGGATAGGGTTTGCAGTTTCTGTCCAAGCTCTGGATTCTCTGAATCCTGCCTCCCCTCCACCACATCACCTCCCAAGAGAAATGCTGAGGCACTTCACCATTCCTCTTGTGGTCTTACCTTAAGGCCTGAGACTGAGGGTAAAGCAAATGCTGCCTATCTGACCCCAAATACTGACCCTGGATTGCATCCCTGATCCCTCCACCCTGTCTCCAGTCACTTGGTCCTTGTCTTAGTAAAAAGAAAGCCACATGGCCAGAGTAATGCTTTATTGTTCTGCTAAGAGATCATGCTGAAACCTGTTCTCTTCCTCTCTTGGTTCATCTAAGTGGCCTGTACCACTCCCTACCCAGGCTTTCCAGACCCCTGATCCCACCAGCATTTATTATAATATAGTTATAATAGAATATATATTTTAACAGTACAGTATTTATAAGTACATATAGTCAGGCTTAAAAAGTACATTTAGAAGGGTAGCTGGGATCCATTCCATTCCAATTGATTTAGCTAATAGAAAAATAAAACACAAGTTGGTGTTTGAATGGCATTTGAGTTTACATAGGAGTCAAGACTGAAGAGGGGTAGGTGGGATAGATCAGGTTTGGATAAAGCCCCAACTGGTTTAAATGATGCTAGGCCCTTCTGGCTAGTTGGCTGCCTGGCTAGTAGGCCTGGTGTTTGCTTGAGCAGGAGTTGTTATTATGCTACAATAAGCAAAAGGAGGAGGGAAAAGGTAATGAACACAGATATATATTTCCTTGCTTCTATCTGCTTTTGCTGAACTGTCTCAGGACTGACATTTGGGTTTTGAGAAGTTGGCCCCAGGTGCCACAGCAGGACTGTTGACCAGAAGGTGTACATCTTGGGCTGCAGTGCTGCAACTCTCATGCCCCTGAGCTTGCACTGTGTGGCTAAAAGCTAGCCAGAATCCTAGGAAGTGTGGCGCCCAAGCAGGGAAGACTGACTCTTTGGTCTCTTGAGACCTGAGAAAGGAAAGTCCTTCTTACCCCATCACATCACAATCTACCCCAACACATCATGTTGCCTATGAGAGGCTCATCGGTACCCATTTTTAAATCAACCGCATAAAAATCAGCATTGTAGTTACAAAAATAAAACAGTTCCTAATGGTTGGAGATGCCCCTATGTTCTGCTCCTGTGCCTATTTTCTCAAGTCCAATTTCTCTGGGGAAAAGAAAAATACAAAATAGTTCAGGGCCAATGTTGAGCCTAAAGACAGGAACAGAACCTTTGGTATAACCTCAAAGATATAATAGCATTCAAATAGGATAATTTAGCCTCTAGTCTAGCACAGAGGTAGGACCACACATTGCTCTGTCACTCCTTCCCCCTGCAATTGGGGGAGCCACTGTGGCAGGACTGGGGAATTTTTTTTTTCTTTGCCAAAATGTATAACAACATTCACAAGCCATACAAAATTTTCAACTTAAAAATTATCCTTATATATTTGGTCTTTAACTCAACGCTAATGTGATGACTGAAACTGCAGTTGCCTTGGCAGGGCCAGACTAAATGATTTAAAGGGTCTTATATGGTTGGCGGGAGCTCTGGTAGCGTAGTGGTTACGAATCGGGCTGCAAACCTTAAGGTCAGCGGTTCGAAACTACCAGCTGCTCCGTGGGAGAAAGATGAGGCTTTCTACTCCCGTAAAGATTTACACCCTCGGAAACCCTGTACAGGGTCGCTATGGGTCAGAACCGACTCGATGGCACTTAACAACAACAACATATGGTTGGCAGGCCAGACATTCCCCATCCCTGCACTAAAGTTTCAGATTGAGTAGTGACTTCATGGGCAGGAAAAGGATAACAATTGTGTGTCTGGCTACTAAAATGATTTATCTCTCTTGGGAGGGTAGAATACAGTGAGTAAGTGAAGATAAGAATCTAAGTTATCTTTTCCTATGTATGTGCAGAGAAGCTTTAGGAAGCAAGGGATGACTGACAGCTGGAACCATAGTTGGGGCTGGTTCTGCCCCTGGCAGCAGCATCCAGGGGCCTTCCTTATTATCTCCTTAGTCCTTTCGTTGGTACCACCCTGGTGCCAGCCTAAGGTTCACAGCTTTGTCTCAGGGCCACCTGCCTGCAGGGTGGGGAAGGAGTCCCGGATCTTTGCCACTTCCATGGCACACAGGTGCCCAAAGACTTTGTTGTACCAGTCAAGAGAACGGCCCCTGTGGAAGTAAAAATAGCCAGGCATAAGCAATGGGTACCTCCCTGGAGTCCTCACCAGCAAGAAGGAATGAAAAGTTTCCCCAAGCCCCCAAAGATCAAAGGTGCAAGGAAGGAGATGTAGAAAGACAGACAGGCAGTGATAGGGCTAAAGCTAAGGGAGTGGGGCAAGCAACCTGGGCCTGTTACCTAAGGTCAGCACGACAGACGTGAGTGAGCCTGGAGTGGCCCAGGCCGCAGGGCTCCATAAGGTACTGGGAAGTGAGCATCAAGGCCCGCACCCCTGATTCTGGCACAGGTTGCTCAGGATCCAGTGAGTGGGAGACAAGCAGGCATCCTCCACGAGGTAGATCTGAGCGCCACATCCTGTTTGGAAGGCATACACACATTCAAATTCCTGGTGACTTTCCCCACCCCACCTTCCTAGTCTCAGGCAACTAAGAGTCCCTTACCGGAGCACCACAAAATCGCGGCAGGGATGGGGTGCCATGCTATCAGTAACGTAGTGGTACAGCTCCACACCCGGCATCAGGGCTTCCAGAACTTGGGCCCGCAGCAGGTCCTCATCCCAAAGGGCCCTCTCCCGCAGAACACGATGTAGCACCACAGCTGGAGGGGCTGCCACCTCCGTGGATGCCTTCCACATACGCAAGGGGTGCCCATCTGGTGCCTGGGGGTCACAAGGGTAGGGGCATGGAGGCAACTGTCAGATTCCATCCCACAGTCCAGGCTTCATTCAAACCCTGATGAGGGAAAGATGCAGGGCTGCTGTCATCTTTTTTGCCCTATCATCTCTCTCCTTTCTGGATGACTGCTTTCCAGCCTGCTAAAGAGCACACAGATGATAGCACACATTCTCAGAGACCTACTGGGTCCTACCAAAACAAGCACCGTGCTTGGAATTGCGGGAAGTAGGGAGAACGCCCCATCTATGTGGGAAGTAAAACACTCATACAACAACAAAATATGCCATTTATTGAGGCTTTTGTATGTGCCGGGCAGTGTACGAAATTATCACCCTGATCCTATTAGGTAGGTTAGAATATGACCAATTTAGAAATTAGCCTGGGAAATTCCAGGCTCACAATCTTAAAGAACAATCAGAACCTGAGAAAATGCATGGACAATGCCAGAAGAGAGACAGAGAAATCATCTTCAGTCTGGAACATGCCAAAAAGCTCTAAATGGAAGAAGCAACATATTAAGTTTGGGAGCTGCTCATTCCAGTCATCAGGAACAGTATGAGCAGAAGTTAAATCTCAAACCAAACCCAATGCTATCAAGTCAATTACAACTCATAGCAACCCCATAGGACTAGTAGAACTGCCCCATATAGTTTCCAAGGCTGCAAATCCTATGGAAAAAACAATGTTCTCCCATGTAAGCTATCACTTCCTATGGAAACAGACTGCTACATATTTCTCCCATGGAGAAACTGCCAACCTTTCGGTTACCAAAAACAGACAGGTGGCAATGCAAGGAGTTCAGTTTGACAGTAATGCAGGGAGAGATGGGAGTTGAGGCTAAAAAAGTAGAGTCATGTCTAGAGTAGACTTTGGAACATAATTCTGGCAGGTAGTCCCTGAGAGAGATGCCTTGCTTTAATTTGATTCTTGACTCCTTACAGAACTTACTCTGCTGGCCGACATTCTCCAAGTATCGGGCCCAGGCATGGTGAGATTGGCAAGCAACTCCTTCCTGGCTCCTGCCTTTGAGTTCCCCAGCCCTTTTCCCCCTTCACCATACCATCTCCCAGGTGGTATGGTGCTCACCTTTCTGCAAGCTAGCTCGGTGTGCTGGGGCCCTGGCATACTCATCCAACCCTTGAAACGTTCAGCAGCATCACACAGCAGCTCCTGGATACTCTCCTCCATGTAGAGGCTCAGGCTAATTCCAGAGGCTCGGACCCGTCGCAACTCAGCCAAGGCAGGGCCAGGAGGACTGAGCTCAGCTGCACTGTAGGAGCCACACAGTTGCAACACCATATCTTGGGGCACCTACAAGTGTATAGACAAACCAAGCTGAGGGCCACGAGGAGCAGAGAAGGATCAGGATTCTTCAGTCCTAAAGCCTATGAAGGTCTATATCAGGTTCATGTTGAGGGCAGTGGAGAGGCCAGGCTACTGCAGTTGTTGTATTGTTAAGTGTTGTTGAGTTGGCTCCAACTCATACCGACCCTGTATAGGGTTTCCGAATTTGAACCACTGACCTTGCGGTTCAAACTGACCTTGCAGTCAAGTGCTTGTCCTACAGGGCCACACTGAAATAAGATAGTTGAAAAATCTTGTGCTCCCCCGGATTTGGGGTGCTGTGTCAGGCCTGATAAATCCCTTAGGTCTTATAAGCAGGTTCACTCACCTGGAACAGTTTCTTGCAATCACTGATCATGTGTGACAGACCCTGGGTGGCAGCCATATTCTCACTCAGATCCCTAGGGCCTGGCTGACCAACCAGCTTGTGTTTGCTTTTGATCCTGGATAGAAGGGTCAAGGGAAGAGAGTGGCACAAAACACGAGACAAGTGGGCTAACAGGCTGGTTTCCTACTCCCAGGAAGCCAGTTTGCCAGGCCTGACCACAAAAAAACCTGAAGACTTTTAAAAGGATCTGTTTCACAGCCTCCAACCAATCTCTGAGCCCTGGGGAGTCTGGTTGGTCCCTGTGGTGAGGCCTGGGAAATGTAGTGCCAGTTGCCAAGATCCAAAAATCCTTTGGGGCCCAACCCCTCCTTGCCTGGTTCTGACATGCCCTTCCCTGTTTCACCTGGGCAAAGTGCTATCCTTCTTGGAGACACTGAGGTGGAAGATAGAGGGTGCCAAGCACACTGCCAGGTTGCCAGCTGTCATTTGGTTTTCCTCAGCCAAAGCAATATCACTCAGGAAGTAGAGCAGGGTCTGTAGCACCTCTCGGTTCTCATCAGGCAGCAGCAAGGTGGCAGCTTGTGCAGCTGCTAGCCATTGATCCTTAGGGAGTACTATGAAGAAGGAATGGCAGAGGGCCTTATTTCTCAGAGGCTCCAGAAACAAGCCTCCAGCTTATGCGAAAATAGAGACCTCACTGATTTCAAGAGAAGATGGTGACAAGAAAGGTAAAAGGTCTACTCTGGGAGATCAGAGCCATGGGTGCTAGATGGAACTCTGCTGCTAACCTGCAATGCAAGCTTATATAAGTCCTCTCCTTTTCTTGGGACTTCAGTCTGCCCTTCCATACAATGGGATGGGGGGAGTAGAATATGATCTGTCTCCAAAAGCCTTTCTAACTCCAAATGTCTTTGCCTTCACCAGGCTTATCTTCCACCAGCCCTAGGATTCAGGGAGGTGATGAATAAAACAGATTGTTGGGGATAGGTACAGGGGGATAGGTACAGGTGACTCACACTGGTAGATCTGCAGGAAAGTGGTCGTGAGCTTGCTAGTAAAGATGGGCTCAGGCAGGTCCCGGAAATACTGCTTCAGCAGGTCAGCCACATCATATGCTGACTGACCCTCATAGCAGACATTATCTGGGGAGGTCTCATTCATTTGACGCAGGTTCTGGATCCTGGACTTCACCCCAGACTTCCGGAAGATGCCAACCTGACCCATGCAGGAGAGAGAGAAGGGGGGGGGGGGAAGATGCAAACAGGGTGGGGGGAGAGAAGACTCTAAAGGCAGCCCTGGATTGGGTTTCAGGAGTGAAGAACATTCCATATACTTCTGAGCCTGGCAGGCTTCTTGCTGAGCAAAGTAGGAGAAAAATGGCAAACCATAGAGAAGTATTTTCATAGTCTCATGGCCAAAGGAAAAAAGATGGCTTTTGTGCATATGAGGTAGGAAAAGGCAGGCTCCTAAAAGACAGAAACTGCAGAATCTGGGTCAAAAGGAAGCTGTCACAGAACTGAGTAGAAGGGTCCAGCCCTATGGAATGAAAGGGAGTTCTGGCTCAATTCTCTCTGGCCCTTCCTGGGATAGGAAAGGTGCCTGGTAGAACATCCTGACCCAGCAGGAAGACCAGAGCAGTTCCCTAGACCAACTCCTCAGCCTTGGACTCCAGCCCTGCCCTTAGTGCCATCTCTCTGCAGGCCACTTACCTGGTCCAGGCACTGACTGCGCAAGTAGCGCATGGCTTGCTGAATGCTCTGTGGCAATGGCTGACCTGTACGCTGCATATGGATGAGGGGTGGCACTCCAAATACATGCTGGCCTCGGTAGTCTGGGATTTTGTTCCTTTTCATGAATTTGGGCACTGTCCTGTTTAGGTGAATGGCAAGAGGTCAGCAAGGGGGATGGGACAGACCTGGGCACTTTGGAGCAGCTAGCTACAGTCTTGTTGGGCTCAGATGGGATGAACAGAGTAAGAAACATGCATATCCCTAGACTTAACATTCACTGAACACCTGCTTTGGACCCTGCATAGGGTTTCCAAGACTGTAAATTTTTACAGGAGCAGAAAGCCTCATCTTTCTCCTGCAGAGTGGCTTGTATTTTCAAACAGCTCAACTCGTAACCACTATGCTACCAGAGCTCCTTGTTGGGAAGTAGCCAGAAAAATGGAGCAGGCATAGAACATGAGAAGATCAAGATGGGAAGGAATTAAAACTATTCTTTAACCATGGAAGCCACAGAATGGGATTTATCAGCACAGTGACAACCAAATCTGCACCATAGGACATTTCCCAGCAGCAGCATAGAGGATGCAGTGGAAAAGGTACAGCTGGAGGACCTATGGCCCCTCTAACACACCATTCTCACATGTGGCACACATGTGTATTCCATGTATATCCTTGACAGATATGCATAAACCACTCCAAAGCATGCTGACCTCTTAGACCTTAGCACCTTCAGCCTCCTAGTATATCACACCACTCCACTGGACTTCAGCTGTCAGCATCCACTGTCTAGGGCTGACCCTTCTAGAGGTTATGGGCCATAAGCAGGGGCCTAGGACCTGAGTCATACCCACCCACCATGGCCCAGAAACCACTCACCAAACCCATCCCTGCTTGTGGGGCACAGTGTACTTCTCCATGAAGGCAGTGAGCCGTAGTAATGAGCCTTTATGCAACAGGTTGATCTGGCTGGCAAACTGGCGGTTAATCTCCAGTGACTCCGAGTTGAGGCTAGGACGGTGGGAGTTCTGGAAGCTGTGCCAACGAAGTTTCCTGGCAAATGAGGAGGGTGAAAGGGAAGAGGAGCAGGTTTGGACAAACCTTAGCAAAGGTTGTGTTCTTCTAGTCCCTTTTTTAATCCAAAAGAAAGAAAACACAGAGAGATGGGGCTACTCTCACTGCTGATGCTGGGCTACAGGGTAGAAAATGCTTAGTCTTAGCTTCTAGATTTACCCATAAGCCAAGAAGCTCTCAAGGAAAGTAGCAGAGAGTTCAGACCAATCTAGTGCCAATAAGGAGTACCTACTCCCAATCCATTCCAAGACTTTTATTGAGGGCTGCTACAAGAAAGTTTGAAGGGCAAAGCTAGGGATCAGACACCATCTCCTTTAACACCCTGTTTACAGATGGGGAAACATGAGACCCAATGAAGGGCTACAATTTGCTTAAGATCATATCTATATTAGGTCGTGAACCTAACTCTTTGATTCCTGAGTCATGTATTCTTTTCATTTCTCTTCTGGGACTGCCTACCTGGAGGTGATCACTCAGCCTGTCCCTGGGCCTCATGACTAAGAGATCTGTTTCCAGAGAGAACAAAAGACAACAGAGACCCCTGTTCCACTCCTACCCTAAACTCCCACCTGCAGGGTCTGGTAAGTGAGGCCCCAACTCCTGAATCACGCCGTTCATGGGGCTCTGTTGCCTGGAGCCCATCTGCACATCCCCCTGCTTTGGTCTCATTCATGGCATTCCTGCTACTGTCAAGTTCACTGGAGGAAGCCACAGTGTCAGAAATGGAGTGTCTGTCTTTCTCAGATAGGCTAGAGGCAGAGATGGGTTCCCTGCTTGAATTTATCTTCTGTTCATTGTCCTGGGCTGAGGTGTGGACCTTAGCCTCTACCTGTGCCTGTGCCAGGACCTCAGTCTCAGCTGAAGCCTGAGTCTGAGTTGAGACTGTCTGAGAATCTGCCTGGACCTGGGCTGGGAACTCTTCTTGTGCTTGAACCAGATCTTCTTGTGCTTGGGCCAAATCTTCAGCCTGGTTTTCAACCTTAACTGTAGCTATTCCCACTGATAAAGTAGCTTTCTCTTCTTCTTCATCTCCTTCCTCTTTCTTCTTGCCAGGCCCCAGTTCTGAGTACATGGCTTGAGACCACAGTTCTACCTGCTGCTGCAAATCCCAAACATGCTGGAGGATATCATCTAGGTGAGCATAGTTGCCCTCATTCTCCTCATCTTCAGCCTTGGCCCCAACCAGCACAGACTCAGCTTGGTACAGCTTGGGCAAATTGTCATAGGTGCTGGCATGGCTGCCTGTTGAGCCATAGGAGCCACGGTGCCCTTCATAATGCCAGTGCCCTCCTGACTTCCAACCTGCCAGGCAGTGTCCATCCTCAGGACACAGGCTCTCAATGGATAGGGAGCGAGGGAATGTGCCTGGCTTGTGGTCTGTAGACACATTCACCAAGCTGTCACACTGGTGTGCCTGCTGAGGATGCTGGGATGAGGCCACAGGCCAGGCTCTCTGAGTCTCAGTGCTACCACCACAGGTTGATGTAACTATCTGGTTCTTAGCCCTGTAGAATCCAGCTGAAAAGAAGTCACGGCAACTGCGGAAAGACGAAGCTTTGGTGGTCTTTCCTGAGGTGGTTGGGTTACCCTTGGGCTCTGCTTGTCGGTTGTCACTTTTTTCCTTCTTCCTAAGAGTCTCAAGGTGCTTGAGGAAGCAACTGGAGCGGTGCTTCTTGACTTTGTTCTGAAGACCCTCCTGATCTTGGGTGGGGCTGAAGAAGGGCTGGTCCCTTTGACTGGGGGCACAATCTAATAGGGACACATCTATTGGTTCAGGCAGCAAGCTCACAGTGATGGCTGGCAGGGAGATTGTGCTAAGTTCAGTGAGGACATTCTCACAGCTTGAAGTAATTGGCAGGCTTGGACTTGGTGGGGACAGCAGATGAGAGGAGCCCACAAGAGACCAGCGCTTGTTTTCTTGCTGGAAGGCCCAGTGGTTGCTTATGGTATACTGCTCTTCCTCATCTGAATCTTCATTCTGGGGAAGGTACCACAGGGTGAGGTCAGAGGAGCACAGCCTAGAAGCCCTTGCTTGTGCTCCTATCTGCCTTCAAACTCTTGGGAGACTTTGAGGTAAGGGCCCCGCTTTCTGGTTGAGGAAATGGTTTAGTTCTGAGGATACAAAAAGGAAGCTAAGGGTCAGAGATAGAGAGCATATAAATGTTAATGATCGTGTAATTAATCTACCTCTTGCACTGTAAAATAAGCAGGCGACCACTAAGTCAATTTAAACCACAAGGTTGGTGATTCAAACTCACCAGCCACTCCTTGGAAATCCTAAAAAGGGTCACTTTGAGTTGGAACTTACTCACTGGTACTTAGCAGTAACAATAACAACAACCATTCTACAAGTAGGGAAACAGATACACACATGAGAAGGAATATGCTCAAGGTCATGAAATGACATGCAATGAGTCAGAGCTAGGACTGTTGACTTCTGTTTTCAGCAGCCTCTCTAGTCTCTAGGTAGTAATCTTACATAAGAAATCACAGACTGCCAGAGCAGGAAGGAAATTTTAGATTTGCCAATTCCTTTCCTTCTTTGCAAGGTGGAGAAACCAGAGAGCAAAAGAAGCTTGCTCAAGATCAATCATAATTCAGTGGAAGAGTTAGGGCCAGGTTAGGGCTTTGTCACTGCAGGTCTCTGGTAGAGGAAATTATCAAAGCCTCTCTTTAAAGAAGGATAGGGTTATTGTTTTCATTCCAAGGCTACGTATAAACCAAGAGGCCTCTCAATTTCTGCTTTCCTAAAGTTGTCAGAGTTGAAAAGGCCTTTGGAGATTATGAGTTCTGCCAAATTTATTTCACAGTTGGGAAAAATGAGGGTGAGAATGGGGAACCTTACTTCTAAGACCATAAAGGCCATTATTCTGCTTCTGCTCTCTGCTTTAGTAATTTTAGCTATCAAAGAGCAAGTAGTGGAGGCAGATGGATTTACCTGAGTAAAGAGGCCACCAATATGTCAAGTTACTGATAAACCCAGGAGACAGAGGTATGCTGATGGGGGAGGGGAGAGGCTATGGGCCAGGGCATTTGCTCCCACATTCCAACCTGACTACACAAAACCCAGATAGAGGCCACATGAAGTCTCTTATAGTTCCACCCCCAGGTTAGAGTAAGGCACTGCTCTAGACTCCTGAGCTATTGGAACCAGTTTCACAAGAGGCTGTACATGTCCTTGGTTCCCCATGGTTTCCACATATCCCATCCTGCCATGGTTTACCTGCTTGCACTGAAAATGAACCCCCAGTTTCATCGAGGCATAGTTGTTCAAGGTCATCAGCCTCCTGCAAAAATGCAAAGCAGTATTTACCCAAAGGTTCTGAAGCCCAAAGCCTGGAACAGCCTACCAAGATACTCCCAAGATGGAAAAATATATCCACCACTCCACATGTTCCAACCATTTAAACTTATCCAAGTCCCTACGTTCATGGGGGTTCAAGTGTCAGACACAATGCTGGAAAGAGTATGGCTCCTTTCCTCAAAGAGACTATAGATGTAGAAGCAAACCACTAGAGATGAAACTGGTTCAAGAACAGAATATATAGAATGCACAATGGAGACACAGAGGGTAAGACAAGGAATTTCCATGAAGGGAGAAGAGTGTAGTTAGAGAAGACTTCCTAGAGAACAGAAATAAAATTTTGAGGGTTAGAGAAACTTTTAGCAGGCTTAGACAGAAGACTATAATAAGGTATAGAGGGAAATGGTCAGTAAACAGACCAGTGTGAGTGTGAGACAGTTAGGATTGAGGCTAATAAAATAAATCGAAGCCAGAGTGCAAATGGCCTCGGGTGTCCCGTTATAAAACTTTTTCCCTATAAGCAGTGGGGAGTCAGTGACAAATTTTAAGTTGAGGAGAGGCTGCTTCCAGTTTACAGAGCTGACTCTGGTGGCTGTGTAAAGAGGATGAAAGGGGGAGGGGAGAAAGAATGCAGACACTAGAGGCAGAAAAGCCAGTTAGCTACTGTAATAGATACAAGAAGAAGTCATTGCTTGCCCGCAAACAAGGACCAAGGTGGTGTAAGTAGAGAGGAGACAAATCAGAATAATGTTTAGAGGATATAACTTAAGGGAGAAAAGAATCAATGTCAGATCTTGGCTTTCTAGCTCGAGTGACTAGGTGAGGGTGTCACAAACAAAAAACTGATTAAGTGAGGGGAGTGCAGAAGAAGAGCTTAGTTAATGTGCTGGGCCCCTCTTCTGTTAGAGAGTATAAGGATTTTTTTTTTTCCCATGAGGAAGCCCCAAGCCAAGCCTGAGGCTCCCCTACCTGCACAGAGCACCCAGAGAGTCCTCGTCCAGGAAACTGTGGTCCTTCTTCACAGAGCCGATATCCAGAGGGAACGAACCTTCTGTATGTCAGAGAGAAGCAAAGATGAGTCCAGGAAAGTAGATCAGGAACTCAGCCCCATGAGACCTTGTGTTTGAACAGGGAGGCCAGCAAAAGTGGAGAGTATGAAGGCAAGAGCCAAACATAAAGAAAAAAACCCAGAGATAAGGAGACCCAGAGAGCTCACAGTTAACAGTATGGGCAAATGTCTGGGAGAGAACAGGAGGGATGGACTGGAGGAAAAGACTATGTCAGTCTGAGGCCCTGGGTGATTGCCAAGAGCCAATCTGGAATCCCCAGTCCCTTCAAATCCTAGACTGCCAAGACAGGGAAGGGGCAGTGTACATCCAAAGAATATCTCAATTTCCCCTATTGTCCAGAGAGCAGTGGGAATCCACTCCCTGGGATTTAGGGAGGTGAGAGGATAAATGAAGGAATCGGGAAGAAAAAGAACTCAAGAATTCCTACACCATTCTGGCTTACTGGATAAAACAGGCCTATTTATTCATTTACTCATTCAACTAGTATTCTTTTGATGTTGCTCCTGTTAAGTGCCATGGAGTCAGTTCAACATTCAAAGTCCTGGTGTAGTGTTGTAGGATAAACACTGGACTGCCAACCAAAAGGTCAGCAGTTCAAACCCACCTTGGAAGCCCTATGCAGGGTCTCTATGAGTTGGAACCAACTTGATGGCAATTAACAACAACAATATTTATTTATTGTGCAAGACACTAAGGATAAGTAGTAAACAAGTCTAAAATGATAAAATGATCCCTGTCTTTACAGAGTTCAGACTCTCATGGGAAAGTCAGATAATAAACAATATGCTAAACAAACAAGATAACACAGTTATAAATACTATGAAGGAAATTAACCAGGGTGATAAGATTAAACAGAGGCTGCTGGGGTGGGAGTCCTGGTGTGGTGCTGTAGGATAAGCACTGGACCACAAGGTCAGTTTGAACTACAAGGTCAGTTTGAACCCCAAGATCCTCAGTTCAAACTCACCAGCCACTCCTCAGAACTAACTCAATGGCACTTAACAATAACAACAAGCTGGGGTGGGGCTACTTTTCATGGAAGGCCTTTCTGAGGAAGTGATTTCTGAGCTGAGTCCTGAAGGACAACAAGAAGAAAACCATGCAGAATTTGGAAAGAGAGTTCCCAGCAATGTTCCAAGAAGGGAAAAGTTTGGTGTCAATAAGTTAGAAGAAAGGAATCTGGAATTTACAGAGCAAAGGAGAAAGTCATAAATACAGAGTGATAAGGCAGTCTCATTGGACAGAGTACTGCATTTGGGCTTATTGCATTCTGAGGATACTGAGAAGCCATTGGGTTTGTAGTAGAGGAGTGACACAGTCACAACTACAGTTAACAGGATCCCTCTGGCTGCTGTAAGATGATAGGAGGGCAAGAGTAGAAATAGAGAAACAATTGAAAGGAGGCTTCCTCGGGGGTGTGGCCTGCTTCCAATATACTGGACACTCAGGCAAAGCTTGCTTGCTCTCTGCTGGGACTAGAACTTGCATGTGGCTTGCCCTCTGATTTCCGTTCTTTGGACTTGTGCCAGTAGCCTGCTCTATTACCTGCCAATCATGGTAGTTATCAGCATCCTGCCTTCTTACCTGGTGGACCTGAATGACTGCCTGTCGTCTAATCAGCCCATCTTGGCTCACCATCCCTGCAACTACAAGATTCAGAAGCTCCTAGCCTGAGCTCTGACCCAGGGACTTCGGACTTGCCAACCTCTAAAACTATGTAAGCCATTTCCTTGATATAAACCTGTCTCTCTCTGTGTGTGTCTCTGTATGTCTCTTTGTCTGTCTCTGTCTCTGTCTCTCTGATGTGGCACTGTAGATTAATGTGCTGGTTAACAACATATATATAATGTTGCTGTTAAGTATCGTTGAGTCAGTTTCAACTCGTAGCGACCCTGCATAAGGTTTCCAAGAAGCAGCTATTGAGTTTGAACTGCCGACCTTGTGGTTTAAACTGACCTTGAAGTCGAGTGCTTTATCCTATAGTGCTACACCAGGACACACACTCTCTCTCTCACTCGCTCTCTCGCTCGCCCTCTCTCTATATATGGTGGTGGTTATATGCCTGGAGTCGGTTCTGACTCATACAGGGTGTCCGAGGCTATAAATCTTTATGGGAGCAGAAAGCCTCATCTTTCTCCCACGGAACAGCTGATAGTTTCAAACTGTTGACCTTAAGGTTCGCAGCCCAATTTGTAACCACTGCACTACCAGAGTTGTTAAGTGCTGTCAAGTTGATTCTGACTCACAGTGACCCTGTATAGGGTTTCCAAAGAGCAGCTGGTGGGTTTGAACTGCCAACCTGTGGTTCACAGTCCAGTGATGGTCCTACATCACCACACCAGAAGTCTATATATTGTCGTTGAGTGCCATCGAGTAGGTTCCAACCCATAGCAACCCTGTATAGGGTTTCCAAGGAGCACCTGGTGAGCCTGAACTGCTGACCTTGTGGTTCACACTGACTTTGCAATCCAGTGCATTAACCCCACAGCGCAACACCAGGACTCCAGAAGTCCATATAGTTGTTGTTAAGTGCAGTTGAGTCAGTTCCAACTCACAGAAGACCTATATAGGGTTTTCGAGGCTTTAAATCTTCGTGGGAGCTGAAAGCCTCATCTTTCTCAATATATATATATTTGTTGCTGTTAAGTGACATCTAGTCAGTTCTGACTCATAGTGGCCCTGTATGTATACATATATGTATTGAATGATTGATTATGTGCTGTGGAGTCAGTTCTGACTCATAGCACCCCTTGTACAGGGTTTCCGAGGCTGTAAATCTTTACAGGAGCAGAAAGCCTTATCTTTTTCCCACAGAACAGCTGGTAGTTTTGAACTGCTGACCTTGAGGTTAGCAGCCCAACTCATAACCACTACACTACCAGAGCTCCTTACATATATATATATATATATATATATATATATGTGTGTGTGTATATTTGATGGTAGTGGTTATGTGCCATGGAGTCAATTCTGACTCATAGTGACCCTGTATAGGGTTTCCAAGGAGCACCTGGTGAGCCTGAACCACCGACCTTGTGGTTCAAACTGACTTTTGCAATCCAGCGCATTAACCCACATTAGGAATTAGAGTGAAAGAAAATGTAGACTAACACTAAAAGCCATATAAAAGACCAGGCTTACTCGTCAAGTAGAGACTGTGGAACCCCTGAAACTATGATCCTTAGTCACCCTTCAGATCTGGAAATGAAATCATCCACATGGCTCAATTTCAGCCAAGCAACTGACAGGTCTAGAAGGGAAACAACAACACTAATAAATACTGTAAATCTTTATGGGAGCAGAAAGCCTCATCTTTCTCTGGTGGAACAGCTGGTAGTTTCCAACTGCTGACCTTGAGGTTCGCAGCGTGATTCATTACCACTATGCTACAAAGTTAAAATATATATATATTTTTTTTTTTAAGAATTCATGTATTATGCAAGGAGAGGGTACTTGCTGATGAATTAGATAGTGGGAATGAGAGGGAAAGAAGAATTAAGAATGATTCCTGGGTTCCAGAGGACAGGGATCAACAGCCATGGCAGCACCCTCCTGTGGCATCGCGGTGCTCAGTGGGCACCTGGCAGGACCACTGGTGCTGAGCAGCAGTGCGGTGCAACCCACGGGGCAGCCAGGAGTTACTACACATGTGTTCCAGGGCTTTCAGAGCAGTGGCAAGAGACATGAAGTCATTATTATCTCAGGAACTGAAATGACCAAACAAATCCAAGAAGAAATACAGCAAAATGTGAAATTATGGATTTCACTTGGGAAGAGAAGACCTCACCTCAATATCATTCTAGTAGGAGACAACCCAGCAAGCCACACATACGTCAGACATAAGATAAGAACTGCCTCCACTGTAGGTGTCTGCAGTGAAATCATTCTAAAACCTAAGGATGTTTCTCAGGAAGAACTTTTAGATATAACTAAACAGTTGAACATGGACTCAAGAGTCAGTGGTATATTATTAGTTCAGTTACCACTGCCAGACCATGTAGATGAGCAAACCGTATGCAATGGAATCACGCCTGAGAAAGATGTGGATGGATTTCATATTATAAATATTGGAAGACTGTGCCTTGATCAGCATTGTCTCATACCTGCCACTGCCAGTGCTGTTTGGGAAACAATAAAAAGAACAGGAATTGAAACATTTGGGGAAAATGTTTTTGTGGCTAGCAGATCCAAGAATGTAGGGATGTTTTTACACACTGGTGGAGAACACGAATGGCCATAAGGTGATGCAACTCTGACAGTAGCTCACAGATATACCCCCAAAGAGCAACTAGAGATCCATACGCAGCTAGCATATGTTATCATAGTAGCTGCAGTATAAACTGTGCAAAAGAATATTGAACTGCCAGATGTGAACTCAGAAAAAGGTGTATTTATCATCACAATTGAATTAGACAATAAGTCTAAGTATATTTCTCTAAAAACAAATACAGGTAGTCCCCAACTTACAATGTATCCAAGTTATAACAACCTGTACTTACAACCTACCATCAGTGTATCTGGAACATTGCATCTTTCTGGGAGGAAGTTACAGGAAAATGCATGCAGCAAATAATGGGGAAAAAAAAAAAAAGTTACTGGATTATGTGAACATGCTCTAAATATTTGATCAGGATAAATGATGGAAGAGATCAGTGGGAAAAAATCATCTATATGGCAATAATGCTGAATTTAGACTTGATATGTCCTGGCAGCGTAGTGGGTTAGGTGAAGGCTGCTAACCACAAAGTCAGCAGTTCAAAACTACCAGATGCTCCATGGGAGAAAGAGGAGTCTTTCTGCTTCCGTAATGATTTATAGCCTTGGAAACCCAATATAGGGTTGCAGTAAGTCAGAACCAACTCCATGACATAAAACTCTTATCAAATGTGGAACAGCTCATAGATAACGGTGAAGGGGAACTAACGGATCAGGACTTAACGGATTAGGAAGAGGAAAGATAAACTGAAGAAGAAAAAAACTAATGAGAAAGAGTAAGAAGTTGTCAAAAATACTTTTACAATGTAAAGGTTGTTTTTAAACTAAATCAAGAACTTTAGTTGCTTGACAACATGGACCCAAACACCTATCACTTTTCTAAGGTCAATGGGCAAATTCTGGAAGCAGTGAGATGTTACCACAACATACCTGAAAAAAAGAAGAAAAGGACCACATTGTGTCATTCCCAATCGCAAGGAGAATCCAGATGATCCAGAACCTTGCAGCAACTGACAGAATGACAATGTTGCCCAACTCTTCTTCACCAGAGTAAATTTTTATGATTTGTGTATTTTTATATAAGTATGTACACATTAAATCTATTACTGTACATATAATGTTTCCAGCCCCCAAAGGCAAATAATTATTTGATTTTTAAAGATACTGATGATAAAAGATAATAATAATAAAATCAGCATGTACACTCCCACACAAATGAAAATCAAAGATGGGAAAAAAGGTACAATTTGGGATGAGTAATGTTGTTAAATGCCACTGAGTTGGTTCTAACTCATAGTGACTCTGTATAGGATTTCTGAGGAACAATTGGTAGGTTTGAACCACCAATCTTGTGGTTAGCAGTTCAGTGCTTATCCTACAGCACCTCATCAGGACTTCTTTTGAATAATAAGTAATAGCTAATTATTGCTGCTTTCTTTATCATTCTCTGAATTCTTCAAGTGAATTTTCTAAGATGTACTGACTTGATAATATAATAAAAATAGTTATTCTGACATAATATACTACATTAGTTTTTAGGAATAATCAGAACAACTGTACTGGAAGGATGTATACTGTAATGTGTTCTTTGGGTTTTGTGTGTGTCTTTTACAGACACAATGAATCTTCCTGGTTATATTTAAAATAAAAGTAAGTGTGACAACTGTAAAGGTAGAAGTTTTGTAACAAAAGCGGGGAGTAGGTAATCTTACATTTCAGGAAAAGAGGACCCTAGGACCATCAAGGGAGAAGAGCATGAGCAGAATGTGGGACCCTATCCAGAGAAACAGTGACACCAGAGATGGAGGAAGAGATGATGACATGGAGAGATAACGCAGCTAAGGATTCTAGACTCATGGAAAAAGAAAGACTGTGTGCTGGCGGCCAGAAGGCAGGTTTGCAGAATATGTCCTTTGGTTGTTTAAATGATTATATATTCCTGAGTGTTTCTGTCACATCCAACCCCCAAAACAACAACAAGAAAAAAAAACCAGAGGGAATAGAAGCAAATACTGTTGAATGAAGATGTACGGAGGGGATTATAATCATTGCAATGAAACAATGAGTGTAAAACCAATGTTCTCCCATGTAAATTATCAATCAATTCACAGTAAAAACTTTAAAAAAAAAAAAAAAGAAGAAGAAGAAGAATGATTCCTGGCTGCGGGGTTTGATTGAGTGAACCATGGTGCCATCTATCAGAATAGGGAGCATAAGAAGGGATACATTTGTGAGGAAGAATCTATCAGGAGTTTGATTTTAGATCATGTTAAATTTAAAGTGCCTGTTGGACACCTGAGTAGACACATTGAATTAGTAGTTGATTAGATTAACCCAGAGCTTAGAAATAAGGTCTGGATATATTTGGAAATCATCAGAATCTAGATGGCACTTGGATAAGGATGCTATGGAAAAGAAATGTTGAAAGAGATGAGGGTCCAAGTTTGAAACCTAAGACACTCAGACATTTAGAGGGAGCTCTGGTAGCATAGTGGTTACAAATCGGCCTGCTAACCTCAGTGTCAGCAGTTCGAAACTACCAGCTGCTCCGCAGGAGAAAGATGAGGCTTTCTACTCCTGTAAAGATTTACAGCCTTGGAAACCCTTAACAGGGTCGCTATGAGTTGGAACAGACTCCAGGACACATAACAGCAACAATAACAGTTGGCTAAGGAGACTGAGAAGCAGCATCCAGAGAGGCAATCAGCAGTCAGGAAAGGTGGTTGGTTGTTCCAGTAGCCAAAGGAAAGAGTAGTCAACTGAACTGAATGCTGCTGAGAGATTGAGTAAAACAAGTGACCACTGAATATGACCACATGGAAGTTGCTAATGAACTTGACAAAGACTGTCTTTTTTTCAAGGTGGGGGAAAAGCCAAGTATAGTGGAGTATGACAAAAATAGGGGATGTGGAAACAATCAGTGCGAAAGACTCTAGTGAAGAAAATAATGAAGGAAAACTAAGGAAACAGGTTTAAAGCCATCAAATCTGGGAAAGGAAAGGTCAAGGGGCACTCTTCACATCATATCTATGTAAATAGCATCCTCAAAGGTTGTATAAAGCAGTGGCCCTGGTTAAAAGAGAAGACAGCACAAAAGAAAGTACTCTAAACTGTGGAAAACACTAATGCATCATCTAGTAGAGAGATGATAATTTAGAAGGTAGAGGTTGTAACTATAAGCCCAAAGTCCCTGAGATTTTTTGAGCAGAACCAGGATACACAGCTTCTTGTGTGGTAGGCGAAAGGATCTGATTTGCTCCTCTTTTTGGATGAAAACTGAACATTAATACTGTAAAAATCCAACTACATGACACTATAGAAAACGCAAAACTATAGAGACACTAAATACAGTGGTTGAAGAGCTTCAGGGGGAGAAGGAGAGGAACACAGGGGCTTTTTAGGACAGTGAAACTGTTCTGTATGATATTGTAATGGTGGATACATGACATGCATTTGTGCATACAATACAAGGAGTGCACCCTAATGTAAACTATGAATTTTAGTTAATAGTAATGTATCAGCATTGGTTCATCAATTGTAGCAAAAAAATATAAGATGTTAATAATAGGAGAAATTGTGCAGGAGAGAGAGGCAGTATATGGGAACGCTGTACTTTCTGCACAATTTTTCAGTAAAGCTAAAACTGCTCTTAAAAATATTTTTATGTATCAAAAAATATATTTTTTTAACCTAGGAGATAAGGATATTTTGGGAGTATAGAAAGAGTAGCCTTACCGTCGAAAAGCTGAGCATACTGAGGAAATCCTGTTGTTCGAAGCCACTCACATGCTTTTTTGGCCTCAGCTTCTGAAACAGAAGAATGAAGAGAAACATGTTAACAGTGTGGATATATGTACATTACCTCACCTCTGCTCTGTATGCCTCCTGTATGCCCTGGCCTTCTTGAGCCTTATTTCCTGCCTGTCTTGAACCCCTTCTTCCTTCTTGGCCCCCTGCCCAAGAACAGAACTCACCACTGTCAGCAACTCCAAGGGATGCCCCAGGTCAAGAAGTAATGCTGGGATAAGAAGCCACAACTGTGCCCTCCAACCCAACCCCTCCTTAGGGATCCATCATTGTGTATATGTGACTGTGCTTAATTAATGCAACTTTCTAACATAAGATAGAGATCTAGGAATCACTAAGATCTTTGAGAGCCTCTAGGAAATGTTTGGTATAGCAGAGACAAGCTAGCAGTACTTCTTTCTGTTCCTGCCCTACCACAGCATAACAAACACGGGGCAATGGAGGCCTGGAAAAGAGGCAAGTTTCTAAGCCAGTGGCAGTCCAGGTGATGTTGTAAGACCAGCCCCTGTGGCAGTCAACTCTGCTTTCCTGTCATTAGGAAAAAGAGGGGTGTCAAAGTATGGACTAGGTCAGAATTTCTAAAGGCAGGCCCTCTAAGGGTCAAAAATCTATGTACCAGAGGAACAAACAAGATGGCAGATTGGGTGGAAGTGCAATAAAGAGTTCCACCAGCAACAACACAGAGTACCCAAACAAGCAGGTTCAGGAGATGGTCCCAGAACTCTGAACCACATATAAAGGAATATTTA
>NW_006408636.1:2686350-2687525 GCF_000296735.1 Chrysochloris asiatica | reverse complement strand
TGCTACAGGAACAAATAAGATAGATAGAGCATTGGAAACAATGAAAAACTTACAGAAAGAGGTCCAAATGATTAATAGTAGAATATCAGAAGTGGACAATATACTGAAAGGGCAAAGGGATAGAATTGAAGAGATAGAAGCCAGAACTAGTGAGCTAGAAGATGGGTCTCTCAACACTACTAAGATAGAAGAACAAACATAACAAAGGATAAAAAAAAAAATCTGAAGAAGGCCTAAGATTCATGTTGGATAACATTAAGAGGGATAACATAAGAATTATTGGCATTCCAGAACAGGAACAATCACACAAGCCCACAGAGGAGATAGTTGAAGAACTTCTGGAAGAAAATTTTCCTAAAATCATGAAAAGTGAAAAGATAAGCATTCAAGAAGCTCAATGAACCCCAGGATGGATAGACCCTAAAAGACAATCACCAAGACATATAATAATCAAGCTCTCCAAAATCAAAGATAAAGACAGCATCTTGAAAGTAGCTAGGGAAAGAGAAATATAACATACAAAGACAAGCAAATCAGATTAAGCTCAGCTCTCTGAACATGCAGGCAAGAAGGCAATGGGGAGACATATATAAAACCCTGAAAGAAAAAACTGCCACCCAAGAATCCTTTACCCAGCAAAGCTGTCAATCAAATACGATGGTGTAATCAAAACATTCCAGGACAAACAGAAGCTAAGGGATTTTGCCAAAGCCAACCCTGCTATGAAAAACATCCTAAAGGAAGTTCTGTGGACTGACAACCAAGAACACACAAAAACTACAGAATGACATACATGGCAGCATCAACCTGAACTCAGTTGACAAATGGAAGAGTCAAGAACAGAGTAAAATTCTAAGAACAGAAGATCTGGGAGGTGAGTCTATGATCAAAACAATTACAGTGTGAAAAAAGGTAAACACAGAGGAACATAGATGCAGGTGGTGGGAAGGTCAGGTAGATTACTGGATAAAATAGACGGTCTTAAATGGAGGGAAGAACTAATGGAATATAATAAGGTAACCACAATGGGGTTGGGGTGGGGTTTTATTTTGGGTGTTGGGGAGGGCAACAAGAAGCAGGGAGGAGGCAGAAGAACATGATTGATAGGGGAACACTGAGACAAGTTTGCATGGCTTAGTGGGACAGAGGTAAATAGTGATGCATACTCAACCTTG